>NW_015506345.1:4713-8583 GCF_001515645.1 Sinocyclocheilus grahami | reverse complement strand
ATATATATATATATATATATATATATATATATATATATATATATATATATATTAGATTATAGGGGTTAGTCCCAGCCTGGTAAGGGAAAATATAAAGCTTCCTTTGGAAAACTAAAAGTGTAAGGATCCCGGTCCACACGTCAGTCTTTTATCTCAGTATACACAAAAATGTGTATGTCATTTCTTACCTTATTGTGTTTTTTACACTACAGGAACTAGATTGTGGGCTTCAGGCAGGTAAATGTATAACACTGTTGCTTCCTGAAGTGAATAATGTAGGTGGATATTAAATTCTACCATCATTTAGGCTCATACCCAGCTACTAGTATATGTACTGTATTTATTACCCAGAACGAATGAGAAACCATATAAGACGATTCAGTACTTGCAGGGAACTGAACAAATCATTCAAAGTGATTCACGAACCAATTCAGACCATTTTGCAAGCTTGTTTGTTCAAGGCCTTGAACAGAATCGACTCAAAAGAGTGATTCATTCGTGAATGGGGCATCACTCATGCCCCAGATAAAAGAGACAGTGCGCTTAGAATAAACTAGGCATCTCTTAACATGTATTGGATACAAATTAAGTAACAAGAGGAACGCCGCTAGTGGCCTTAACACACACTAAACTCAAACTATCTCTAATACCACAACAGAGTGTAATTTGAGGCTAGGCGCATCCCATCATTCATCACGTTCAGGAACTCACATGCCCTAAAATGGTGATGTCAAGGAAAACTTTGCAGTGTAAGTCAATGTGATAACACTTTAGTATAGGGAACAATTCTCACTATTAACTAGTTACTTATTAGAATACCTATTATTAACATATTGGCTGTTTATTAAAACTTATAAAGCACCTATTCTGAAGACCATATTCTACATCCCTAATCCATTTACATTTACATTTAGACATTTAGCAGACGCTTTTATCCAAATGACTTACAAATGAGGACAATGGAAGCAATCAAAATCAACAAAAGAGCAATTATATGCAAGTTATAACAAGTCTCAGTTAGCAAGGGCTTTTTATTATTATTATATAATAAATAAAAGACAACAGAATAGAAAAAGAATAGAAAAGCTAGTGAGTGTTTTTTTTTATAGAATTAGAAAGTGCTAGAGTTAGAGGGTCAAATAAAGATGGAAGAGATGTGTTTTTAGCCGTTTCTTGAAGATGGCTAAGGACTCAGCTGCTTGGATTGAGTTGGGCAGGTCATTCCACCAGGAGGGAACATTTAATGAAAAAGTCAGAGAAAGTGATTTTGTGCTTCTTTGGGATGGCACGATCAAGCGACATTCACTTGCAGAAAGCAAGCTTCTAGAGGGCACATAAGTCTGAAGTAATGAATTTAGGTAAAGGGGTGCAGAGCCAGTGGTGGTTTTGTAGGCAAACATCAATGCCTTGAATTTTATGCAAGCAGCTATTGGTTGCCAGTGCAAATTAATAAGCAGAGGTGTGACATGCATTCTTTTCAGCTCGTTAAAATTAATCTTGCTGCCGCGTTCTGAATTAATTAAAGATTTGATAGAACTGGCTGGAAGACCTGCCAAGAAAGCATTGCAATAGTCCAGCCTGGACAGAACAAGAGCTTGAACAAGGAGTTGTGAAGCATGTTCTGAAAGAAAGGGCCTGATCTTCTTGATGTTGAATAAAACAAATCTGCAGGACCGGGCAGTTTTAGCAAGGTGGTCTGAGAAATTCAGCTGATCATCAATCATAACTCCAAGGTTTCTGGCTGTTTTTGTAGGAGTTATGGTTAATGCTAGCCAATACCTGAACTTAACAACTACTAACAATTAATAAGAAGCATATTAGGAGTTTATTGAGGCAAAAGCCGTACTTAATGGTTTGTTAAAGTGCATATTGCAGGTAAAAAATTTCAAATTAATATATAACCTTGTATGGAAATACCATATGAACCGTTAATGCAGGATTTGAAAATGTTTCACAAGACGTGAGGGCACAAATTTAGAAGAAAAAGTGACGGTTTCCTTGACAGTTCTCAAAAAAAGTTTTTTTTCTAACATCGTGTCATATTACCTCATGAGAGGGAGTCGTGTGCCGCGCTCTGCTTTGAGCGGGCGTGAGTCAGTGTGTTTTCGGTAGTTATTTTTATATCAATTTATCATCGTCATGGTAAATTATTGTGTTTGTGGAGGTTGCACTAACTCCAGCCTGTCAGTACATCGAGTCCACAGGTTTCCTAACAAGAAAAAGGATGGTATCTTCCGGGTCTGGGTGTGTTTGTGCAGGTGAAGAAACAAGACTTCACCAATGCATCTGCTTCGAGAAACGCGGTGGTGTGTAATTTAGCGATCACTTTACACAGGAGGATTATCATCCCGGCGACATGATGCAGTTCAAGCAAGAAGCGAGTGAGACTCAGAGCTCATGCACACAGCACCTGCATCGGGTTTGGGAGACATTGCAAGTAATGAGGGAGTGTGAAGATCTGAAGCAGTGAAGGCCAGCTGTTATTAACCACCTCTACTGGACTGCAGCTTCCGCTCCTAATGGAGATGCAGATGTGATGGAGGCCAAGTGGAAAAGCATGGTCAGCAGTGAATGTGATCTAAACTTGTGCTTGCTTCTCCCTGCATATGCATCAGGCCTCAAGGAGTCTCTGAGAGAGGAATACTGCAGGTCACCACAGGCTCTACGAGAATGCAGCACTGTTTTCCACTACACCTGCTCCTCTTTCCAGATCCCTCCAGAGGATCAACAAGATGAGGCTGTTGTTGTGTATGTAGCACAGCATTCACGATTTAACACACCTTATAAACACATTAGTGTGATACCCAGACTATTAGATTGTTAAATGCTTTTAAATGGGTCAGATGGTATATTTTTATTTCGGTAGTATATGTTTGGTACATCTACACACACACACACACACATATATGTGTATGTGTGTGTGTGTGTGTGTGTGTGTGTGTGTGTGTGTGTGTGTGTGTGTGTGTGTAGATGTATGCGTTTTTTGTGACAAATGAGGTCATAAATTTGTATAATGACAAAGGTATGACATAGGTATTACAAGGAGAAGGTGACTTTTCAGGACATTACCCCATGTCCCCACTTTTCAAAACGCTTATAAATCACACAGAATGGAGTGTATTGAAAATCTGAAATAGCACAAAGTCTCCTGTAAGGGGTAGGTTTAGGGGTAGGGTTGGTGTAGGGCAATAGAATATACGGTCTGTACAGTATAGAAACCATTACGCCTATGGGATGTCCCCACTTTTCACAAATGTAAACCTGTGTGTACCAAACATATAGTTGCATATAACAGTTGCGATGTTGTGTTTTGAGTTAGGTATTAACAGTGCTAGGAAATAATATTTGTTGATTTAGTGCTGTATAAATAAAACTGAATTGAATTAACCATAAAATCTGCTTGATATTTATCTGATGTAAACTTCATAAACAAGTTTTTATGCAGTAAGACAATTTGTGATTGTGATTATTTTTTATTGATTGTCACCAAAATGGGGCCATTCAAAACCTTTATAAAGTCCTCCTTCCTCTGGAAACCGTCTTCTAATGGCTGACACAACACATGCAGGTAAGGCCTTCCTGATGCCTGCTCAGAATGCCATAGGCCTAGCGGACAACTTGCCTGTATGCTGTCAAAATTGTCTTATACCAATGGCATCAAAAAGTGTGACTTACAGGTAGTTGTGACCTAAATATAGGCAACTTGTAATTGAAAAAAAAACTAAATTATTCAGATGTTTTAATATTCAAATCTTTAATTTACTATGCATCTATACAAGTATTTAGCTCAGAATAATAAAATATATCTGCCCTAAACATACATGTGTCTGCTGGCCTGGAGAGGTCCATGCTCCTGTCTGAAGTGCATAT
>NW_015506345.1:0-4591 GCF_001515645.1 Sinocyclocheilus grahami | reverse complement strand
TGCCTGTATGCAGTCAAAATTGCCTTATACCAATGGCATCAAAAAGTGTGACTTACAGGTAGTTGTGACCTAAATATAGGCAACTTGTAATTGAAAAAAAAACTAAATTATTCAGATGTTTTAATATTCAAATCTTTAATTTACTATGCATCTATACAAGTATTTAGCTCAGAATAATAAAATATATCTGCCCTAAACATACATGTGTCTGCTGGCCTGGAGAGGTCCATGCTCCTGTCTGAAGTGCATATAGGCTGTCTGTAGCACATATGGGTTCAGACAGCAAGCCTCAAAGCCTGGGTGTAGAGTCAGACGCTGCACAGCATGTGTGGGGGTCACATTCTCCACTAAGGCCCAGTATGCATCTAACTCCCTGCAGCACTGACTTTCCTCAGCTGTGACCATGGTCTCACATTTCCCACACATAATGAAACAAAAACGTGTTTATCTCTCTCTCTCTCTCTCTCCTGAGGTAATGAGAAACCGCTATATCACGTAACGTTAGTGTCGGGAAATTAACAAGTGTGTGACATGCCTGATCAACGCTTAGTAGTTTCTGTTACTGGTAAGTATCAATACTCATAGATGACCAATACTAGCTTTGCTATTGCCTGATTACATATAGTTAGCTAACATGTGTATATCTATAAGCTAACGCTGGTCTCTCACCAAGACACCTGCCCTGTTCTCCTCGCAGCACAACTCAAATTGTCTCCTTTGACCGTTGTTCTATCTAATCCTGGCCCGTCCCTGCTCTCTTGGCGCATAGCAGGCTCATAATTGTATCTGTGGTCCGTCATAAGTGTAAATAAACATTAAAAATGTCCTCAGCGTCCGAACTGTCAGTGCGATCCATTGTTTTCCTATGGACCGCTCTCCCTCTCATTAAGTCACTTCCGGTTCTGGCGGTTTTCAGATGCGGAAGTAAAATTCTCTCACAAAAAATGACTCCAGAAGCCTTAATTTCGTATTTTAAAGTATAGTTTAAAAAAAAACTCTAGTTCCTACATTATTTTTCTATACGTCGACTCACTGGGGTCTCTAACCTGGAATATGCACTTTAATAATGAGAACTGGACCTTAAAATAAAGTGTGACTGTTAATTTAATTAGATAGCACATATAATTTGTGTAAAATGTAAAGTTTGGCACATTCTATTGGTGCAGAGATGGGTATGTGAATTTTGCAATTGCTTTTTATGACAAAATTAGAAGGACCACAGTTGAATTGTCACACAAAGAGAATACTGAACAGACATTTTAGTTTAAAACACAAAGTATTGCATGTACAAAATGTGTAAATAAAGCTTTTTAGGGAGCAGGGAGAAGCTTTTTTTAAGTATGTAAATAAAATTTTACTTACATACTTAAAGCACTGCGCTAAACACACTTGTGGTTATCACGCACACTTGAACACAAAATACGGGGAATGTATCATGTAAGTTGACAAGTGTGGGTACTGGGGGAGGGAGTGAGAGATTTTATCAGTCGGCATCACGTATTGTAAATGACATTTTTTAACAACTAACATTTACGTAATTCCTATCACATGTCCTGGGCAGTTCCAGGCAAAAACATTCAGGGCTAGACTAAAAACGTTCAGGGCTCAAATGACACCAAGTGAAGTGTTGTAGACAATATGACTCCATAACATGCTGTTTCACTTTAACATGACTTTGACATGTGCAGCATCTGTCAAACATGCCTCATCTTTAGTCTGGTAGCTCTCCGGGCCATCATCATCTTTGCAGAGTGTGTGCGTGTGTGTGTGTGTGTGTGTGTATATGTGTGTATATAATAGCATGATCTTGCAGGTTTGCATTACACAACCAAACAAAGATCAGACCCTCATTATAGAGCATGCAACACATTTCTAGGCTGGATTGTTGCAATGCTCTTCTGGCTAGACTTCCATCATGTGCAATCAGACCTTGGTAAATGATTCAGAATGCAGCAGCACGGCTTGTTTTCAATGAGCCCAAGAGAGCCCGTGTCACACCCCTTCTCATCTCTCTGCACTTGCTACCAGTCGTGGCTCACATCAAGTTCAAATCATTAGTGCTTGCCTACAGAACAGCCACGGGCTCTGGACCCTTCTACCTTAGCTCACTCGTGCGCTTCTACACCCCCAACAGAAGCCTGTGGTTGGTAAACAAGCGGTGGCTCATGGTCCCATGGCAGAGAGGCTCAAAATTTCTCTCACGTTTCCTTTCAGCGTTTCTCGCTGGTGGAATGACCTACCTAAGTCCATCCGGACAGCCGAATCTCTCAAAATTTTCAAGAAACGATTGAAAACTCATCTCCTCTGTGAGTATCTAACGGCATCCTTCTAAAAAAAAAACATTATTCCTTATTCCCTTCCTGTCCTAGCTTTTATTATTTTGAATGATGACGGAAACCTTGTATAACTGGCACTTATCATGTTTATTGCCATCATGATGAATCACTTTTTGTATTACTCATCTGTAAGTCGCTTTGGATAAAAGTGTCTGCTAAACAGAGGCGGACAGTAACTAGTATTGTACTTAAGTACACTTTTTGAGTATCTGTACTTTACTTGAGTATTATTTTTTTCTGGGAACTTATGACTTTAACTTCACTACATTTGAAAGACAAATATTGTACTTTTCACTCCACTACATTTCAATCAAGGTCCTCAAAGTAAAAAGTCGTTATTATATAGCAGCTTAGAAAGTCAGTGGGTGATTTTTTTTTTTTTTCTTCTCTAAAACTTGACTTTCTTTTTTTCAGACCGTTTATCAGTAATCACTCTTGTAGGGCTACATGAAGTGATTTCTCAGCATTTTTTGAACACTGACCAGTTGCAAATGTGATATTTATTTACAACAATTCAATAATAAGAAGTTAATATTGTGTTATATATTAGACACAATATTGTCTGATTTTGCTCAATTGTGTACGTGAAAATATTACCTATAAAGCCACAGAAGAACTGTTGTGCGTCTCCTAATAAAACACAATAGGTGTTGGACTGAAGCAGCACTGCACAGACCTTTCTGTGTGTGACATCAAAGTACTGCGAGAGCGATTAGACAGCATTTAAAATTTGTTTTGATGTCAAATAAGTCTTGCTGTTTTGCTTTTTTGTTAAAGCAGTGTTGCTGTTGTAAAGTTGTACAGCTACAGTTGTGTTGCTGGGTTTTAAAGCAGGTTTGATTTTTTTTTTCTCTCTTGCTTATCACTCTGTATTTACAGGATTTCACTGTCCACTCTGTTCAAATGTGATTGAATGGCTACACATAGATGTGTGCACACACTGTCAGAACTGTGTGAGATCACTACCATCCTGCTTTTGTGGGGGTGGGTAGGGGTTTAAAATTTTTTTTTGTTTGTTTTGTTTAGTTTTTTTTCCCCATAGGTTTTTAACATTCTAAAAGCTCTTTATTCCAAAGATACTACATGCTAGTCAGTGTATTCAGCAGGTGTAATGTATTGTATGTTGCTTCAGAAGTATTGCAAGTACTAAATACAACAATAAAACAGTGCATTGACATAAAAAAGGAAATGTACTTTTGGTGCTTAAGTACTTTTAAAAGCAAGTACTTCTGTACTTTTACTTAAGTAAAAATATGTTTACTTGTAATGGAGTAATATTTGACCAGCAGTATCTGTACTTTCACTCAAGTAATGGAGTTGAGTACTCTGTCCACCTGTGCTGCTAAATGAAGCATTTTTTAAAAATGTATAGCAGAACAGGAAGAAGCATTTCACCTCAACCACAGATGTGCGAATCCACAACTCTTATATGAGCTCAATAGTTCAAACTACTGCTTTAAAATAAACCAACCACGCATTTCAGTCAAACTGCTAATGTTAACATGTTTACATCAACTTCGGTCAGGAAGTTATCTGATTGTGTTAAATATGTATTTACTATATATGTAATACATGACAAAAGCTTCAGAGGGTCTTCATATTTAGTTCGGGGAGGATTCACACACCAGGTTAACAGCTTGAGTTGGGGAAATAGTCTATTAGATCAGACTTTTTACTGAACTATTGGAGAATGTTTCACAAGTTTGTCTTCTGTTTGTGCTGGTGGTGTCAGATTGGTAAGTAAATTTATCAATTATGATTTTCACACCTTGAAATGAATGGAAATGTAATAAATGCTGGGGAAAGGGCACGGAAAATGTTGAAAATGTAAAATGAAGGGTCATAAAGTAAATCTACCATTGAGTACCTTTCAAATTCCAGACCAGCAATGAATAATCAGTGCATATGTTTTTATGAGCAACAAAAGTCATGGAAATATATTACTCAAAATGCAGGCGAAACCTGAGTGCATTAAATGATTTAGATTCAGTGAACCTATTTCATCTAATGTTCATGTTCTCCAGGTGTGTTTGGTTCTGAGACAAATATAATACAGATGATGTCAGTGATGGAGGGAGATTCCATCCTTTTACACACTGATGTTACTGAAATACATGAAGATGAAGACATACAATGGACATTTGGAGCTGTCGACTCTCTGATATCGCTCGCTGAAATCACTAAAGCTGCTGGAATCTGCTTCACATATAATGGTCCTGATGGGAGATTCAGAGACAGACTGAAGCTGGACAATC
>NW_015506344.1:365316-366806 GCF_001515645.1 Sinocyclocheilus grahami | reverse complement strand
ACAATTATGAACATTCTATGGACATGAATTAGTTGCACTCACTGTACATTTCATATGCGCAATAGCCAATGTAATAAAAAATTCTGAAGATTGTGTTACGCTATATTGAAAATAAATATAACAACAACAACTACAATACTACTACTACTACTACTAATAATAATAATAATCATAATTATTATTATTATTTTTATTATTATTGTTAGTTTTAGTATTAAATTGAATAAAATTTTCATTCAAATAAATAACTTATTAATAATAATCTGATCATTTCTGCCTGTAACTAACAATTATGAACATTCTATGGAATTATGGAATTAGTTGCACTCACTGGACATTTCATATGTGCAACAGCCAATGTAATAACAAATTCAGAGAATTACGTTCATCTGTTTAAAATAAAATTACACTCTCTAGACATTTCACTTTGAAAGTGTTGTGTAATATCATAACATAATTTTGTACAGATGTCGCCTGGATTTACAATATTTTAGGGACTTGAGGCCTTGGCAACAACCCAAAACACCTTAGAAACCACGCAACAATGCTCTAAATACCTTTCAGAGCATCTTAGCAACTACACAGCAAATCCCTGACAGCCACTCCTGACTCGCAAGCTTCAATGATCCCGTTATCTCAAATAATCACGACAGGCCTAGATGGAACATTTGTCTTCTACTGGAGGGCACAGAAAACAAAATAATGTTTTTTGCTGCCACATGAGCACAAAAATAACTCTGTTAGAGCATGCACCAATTCAAGTGGATGCCATGTGGTTCTTTAACCTCATATAGCGAGGCAGATTGTTGTAGTGCTCTCGCTCTCTTGTGTTGCCTCGGGATAAGAAGATATCAGAAAGGCATGGAGTGTGACAATGAAATCCTTATATTCTCACATGGCCGTGTCAGAGCATCACATTGTCTTTATGAACAGAAAGGGGTCTTCTTCTAATTCTAGTTTTGATTGGTCACAGCAGCATTTTCAGGTTTGCTGTGATTAGTGATTAGACGGTTGTCATGGCCAAATCTTAAATGACAGGACTGTTGAAGATGCAAGATGGATGGCACATTCAGACAGATTAGGGAAAATAAGGATACAGTTTTTCATGGATACAACAACACATTCAGATAGGAAGTTACATGAGGATTAATACATTAATCCACTTAAGCATTCAATCAGAGGTTTTGGTGCTTGTGTGTTTGTAACAGTAAGCATTTAATGTGTTTGCCCACAATCATCAACTTTTAAATAATAATTTTCTTAGAAATGAAAGATTAGAGTTTTTTTTCTTTGTTTTTACACCTGCTTACGGAAGTTCTAAGCGGCCATGCATTATTTATTTTTTTCTTCTTGTTTTCTCGTTATAACGACTTAATTTTCTCGTTATATCGACATAACGAGAGTTGTTTTCTCATTATAACGACTTAATTTAAACATTATAACATTATGTGTATATGTGTGTGTGTGTGTGTGTGTGTGTGTGTGCTTGT
>NW_015506344.1:357695-364022 GCF_001515645.1 Sinocyclocheilus grahami | reverse complement strand
CATTGGCTGGGCGACAGCCTGTGACGTCACTACAGGTGCGACAACAGTATAAAAGGGTGCTGGGAGAATACTTCATCTGCTTCTTCGTCTGAAACTCATGTCCGAGGCATGCCAATAAAAGAGGATGCAGTGTCTTGTTCCCTTCTCAGGGAACCATGGTTACATGCATATCCTAAGACGTTCTGTTTCGAGGGAACTCAAACTATGTCGTCTAGCAGTCGCTATGAGGAATGAAATACCCACGCTGCTATGCTGAGGGGAGTGCATGCCAAGTACCAAGTCAAGCACTAAGTACCAACCCTACTACATAGCCATAGAAGTTGCCCCATTGGATGCCTCAGCAGCTGTTAGTGACGATATCCCCTTCAGCCAAAGGCCCGAGCTACATACCCAATATAACTTACCTGTTAAGGGCTATGCAAAGAAAGCCCAGTTTCAGGGCAGAGCTCAAAGTCTTGGAAACAGATAACAATGTGATTCCTTTGGGGAATATGGCCGGGCGTCTGGGTTCATCATATTACCAGACCTTGGCCTGTCACCTAGGGGGACTTCATACATCAATCACTAACTCTGCCAGGGAGGCTACAGGGTAGCCAATTGACCTGTCTGCCAGAGGCAGTGTCTCTGAAAGCATTGATTGTAAGGGAAATTGCATTAATGTGCAAGGTGACATGAGCTCTGCCTCTGAAGGGTATCCTATAAATTCTCCAGATTCCTTGAGCTGGCAGCCATATCCGACCGCAGCCCAGTCTAAGCTGGAATAGTTTGTCATGGTATCACTGAAGATACACGAGTAGAGTGGGACCCAAGGAGAGAGCCAGGTTCTGAACCACATCGGAAAAAGGGTACAATGCTGGCAGCATGTGACCCTTACCAAACATACATTTTAGAAAGTACACAGGATGCTCAGCATGTGCACTTACCATAAATATGGATCATGGAGCTTTGGGGAGTGGAGTACTTGACTCTTATATTAAGAGGAGGACTCACCTACTCGACCCTTACACAAAACACAACTCCTGAGAGTAACGTGCTCAAGGTGACCCATCAAGCCACGGAGGGGGCACTGTTGCTCACAGTCCATCAGGGGGGCCAAAATAAATGCCTAACAACCTGGTATGACTGCTTCACAGACTCAAGGGAGCAGAGTAGTCAACTCTCAGAGTGAGAGGAGAACTCTCTAATGCTCGGATAAGCACATGATGGGGCTTCAGGGATTGGCGTAATCATAGGAGACCCTCCATTTGAGGGTGAGCACCACCAACTCAATCATAAGGGCAGTCACATGATGGTAGCTCTTGGGAGGAGCATGCTCATAAGTGACCCTCTAATGAGGGGAACATTGCCAGGCTCAAATACAGAAGCAGTCATCAGGGAGGCAAGAGGAAAGGCCTAAAATCTACCTGGAATGGTTGCCTCATGGAGATCCAGGGAGAGGAGGTCTCAACTCTCAAATATGAGAGAGGTGACCCTCTAGAGTGAGGGTAGCACTGCCAAGCTCAACCATAAGAACAGCTTAACAGAGAAGCAAAAGATGGCCTAACAACCTTGTATGACTGTAGTGAGGACTGCACAGAGCTCTGGGAGTGGAGTCATTGGCTCTCAGATCGAAAGGAGAACTCACATGCTTGTACAGTGAGGGGAACACTGCCAAGCTCATCAGGGCAGCCTTGCCTACACATGGAGCTCCAGGAGCAGTGTTCTTAGCTCTCAGATCGAGAGGAGAACTCACATGCTCCGTCTGGAAATGGCAGGCTCATGGATAACCCTCTCGCAGTGAGGGGGTCACTGCCAAGCTCAACAATAAGAGCAGCCCAGTCCTTGACTGTTTGATCGAGAGGAAAACTCGATCTGACAGTCATATATATGTAACCCTCGTGCAGTGAGTACCCCTACTAAATGTAAGTACATAGTAGTTAAGGCCACTTAATATAAAGTGGGACCTATGAATTATATGTGTCCTGACAACTGCAGATTAGATATCCACATTACACAATTCCTTATGCATAAGGAATTTAGAAACAGCAAGACATATCCACAAAGAAATAAGTGCAATGAGCACATTCCTCGATTTTTTTTCACTCCCTCGATTGCTGAACACACTTGCTTCTCACCCACACCCACAACACACAAGTCGCGTGAAACCATGGGTATCAGAGCAAAGCCTCTGACGAGAGAACATGCACTCCTAGTCGTGCTTAGCTGCTAACATAACAAGTGACAGTGACGACACTGAAGAGGATGACATATTCTCCCAGCGCCCTTTTATACTGTGGTCGCACCGGTGGTGACATCACTGGCTGTCGCCCAGACAATGTTACTGTCATGTTTAAACATGTGTTTCAGACACCGGTCACGTCGACGGTGTTCCCCATAGTGACCGCTAGAGGAAGCAGTTCGAGTTTCCTCGAAAGAGAATGGAAGTTAATGGGAACCTAAACAATTTGGTATTTCTTTTGTATTCAGCAGAATAAATTAATGCATACAGGTTTGGCACAACATGAGGTTGAATATATGATGACAGAATTAAAATTTTTTATTGTACTGTAACATTATTCATTCATGTACCTGATATTATTGTGAAATAATTATTAGTACATGTTATTTTGCCCCTGTAAACTTTATCAAAGAAATATAATTTCCCCATCCTCTGAAATTATCTTCCTTTTTCTTTTTATGCCACACAATCTATTGGATAATGTAAAACAACAGCCAGATCAATAATACATTGTTTTAGCAAAATGTTACACATTCTGGTTCCATTCTGATATTCTAAACGACCCCTATCACATGAATTTCCATTGTATAAACTGTCCCATCATATATTTTTTCCATTGAATGTGTTTCAATTTGTGTTCCATTTGGTATATATGCCACATTATGAAAGTGAAAAAAGGTTGTGAGTCAGTTCAAGTTGATGACACCCTTTAACGTCAGCAGAGTTTCCATCCATCTATCCATCTATTCTCCATTTACTTTTCCTACATAGGGTTGCAGGTGTTTTGGACCATAGGCATCAAAACATCCTGGATGGATTACCAGGTCTCAAGAACAAAAAAATCACCTATAAAATTAAAATATGTATATATTTTTACTCACCCTCATGTTGTTTTAAACCTGTATGTTTTTGTTTTTTCCTTGGAACACAAAACTTTCCCACAGACGAATCTTCTACACAACTATTTTTCGTACAATGACAGTTTAGTTAATAAGCTGCATACAATTCATATAGGATCATTTATGCTGTCTGTGACCTCTAGAGACAAATCTATTGAACACACTTGAATACAATGACCATGACATCGGAAAAAACAGTAGGATGACTCCTATTCACATATGACTCAATACATGTATAGGCTGCATATAACAGCATAAAGTTTTATTTAAACTATGTGTGAATATATTTTCTGTGCCTCTTTCCAGATGCGGTCAGGCCATGTTTAACCTTGACTTGTTTGACTGCAGACACAGTCATATTATGAGACCATCTGTTCAACTCCATTTTCACATTTATTGTATGTCATAAAGTAGTGAGTTTGCTCTGCGTGTGCATTTACTGCTTCACACCCTCAGAGACTTGCTTTCACATGCACTGAATGTGTGTATGAAAGCCACAGGTGAATCACATGAGACTAGCTTGATTAAAAGTCATACTATACGGTCAGGCTCTTTAAATAATTGCAGTGCAGTCTTGATTGTTTCATGCATACAAATATGTTTTTGGGCCAGACAGCGTATGGCACCTCATTTGTTGCTGGACTTGTTTTTGGCCCAGTGTTTCATGCCAAAGCAACTAAACATACTAAATAGATGTAATTAATCAAAATCATTGTATAAACACTGTAATCAAAAGACATGTATTTGTAGCACAAAATAAGATAAAATATGCTAAATCATAAAAACACATTTAAAGACCCTTCAAATTCTGTATTTTTGCATATTCAAGCTTAAATATGTCAAAAACATGTTTAAGTTGCATGTCACCCTCATATATATATATATATACAGTGGGTACGGAAAGTATTCAGACCCCCTTAAATTTTTCACTCTTTGTTATATTGCAGCCATTTACTAAAATCATTTGTTAATTTTTTTTCCTCATTAATGTACACACAGCACCCCATATTGACAGAAAAACACAGAATTGTTGACATTTTTGCAGATTTATTAAAAAAGAAAAGGTTACAAAAAATTTCTGCTGCACTTAAGGTTCCCAAGAGCACAGTGGCCTCCATTCCTTAAATGGAAGACGTTTGGGATGATCAGAACCCTTCCTAGAGCTGGCCGTCCGGCCAAACTGAGCTATCGGGGGGGAAGAGCCTTGGTGAGAGAGGTAAAGAAGAACCCAAAGATCACTGTGGCTGAGCTCCAGAGATGCAGTTGGGAGATGGGAGAAAGTTGTAGAAAGTCAACCATCACTGCAGCCCTCCACCAGTCGGGGCTTTATGGCAGAGTGGCCCGACGGAAGCCTCTCCTCAGTGCAAGACACATGAAAGCCTGCATGGAGTTTGCTAAAAAACACCTGAAGGACTCCAAGATGGTGAGACCAAGATATAACTTTTTGGCCTTAATTCTAAGCGGTATGTGTGGAGAAAACCAGGCACTGCTCATCACCTGTCCAATACAGTCCCAACAGTGAAGCATGGTGGTGGCAGCATCATGCTGTGGGGGTGTTTTTCAGCTGCAGGGACAGGATGACTGGTTGCAATCGAGGGAAAGATGAATGCGGCCAAGTACAGGGATATCCTGGACGAAAACCTTCTCCAGAGTGCTCGGGACCTCAGACTGGGCCGAAGGTTTATCTTCCAACAAGACAATGACCCTAAGCACACAGCTAAAATAATGAAGGAGTGGCTTCACAACAACTCTGTGACTGTTCTTGAATGGCCCAGCCAGGGCCCTGACTTAAACCCAATTGAGCATCTCTGGAGAGACCTACAAATGGCTGTCCACCAACGTTTACCATCTAACCTGACAGAACTGGAGAGGATCTGCAGGGAGGAATGGCAGAGGATCCCCAAATCCAGGTGTGAAAAACTTGTTGCATCTTTCCCAAAAAGACTCATGGCTGTATTAGATCAAAAGGGTGCTTCTACTAAATACTGAGCAAAGGGTCTGAATACTTAGGACCATGTGATATTTCAGTTTTTCTTTTTTAATAAATCTGCAAAAATGTCAACAATTCTGTGTTTTTCTGTCAATATGGGGTGCTGTGTGTACATTAATGAGGAAAAAAAATTAACTTAAATGATTTTAGTAAATGGCTGCAATATAACAGAGTGAAAAATTGAAGGGGGGTCTGAATACTTTCCGTACCCACTGTATATATATATATTAAAGGTAAAACAAATTATTTACAATTTAAATTATGCACACACACACACACACACACACAAGTATAATGCAAACTGAGTTGTGCTTAATTGCCAGAAAAATAATTTCAAAATCCAAAAAGTCATAATGGTCCTAAAAATATGGTTTTATTCACCATATTAAATATAATTTCTTATTTATTTCTGTTTGGTGGTTAAATATGACCATAGGAAAGATTCTTGACAGGCTTTGTGTGATTCTCCCATAAATTGCACCCGAGCAATTAAAAAGCACATTGTTCTTTGGAAGTGTTATTTTTGTGAAAATGTCCCGTCTACTATGATCTCACCTAATTTCCAGCCCTAAATTGTTAGATTCCATAGGAATATTTGACAGGGTTTGCCAGATGAGAGAGACTTTAATCTGATGGTGTCTGTGCTATCATGAAGGCAACCTGGGGCACAAAGGAACAGATAGTGGTGATATTTTCAAATGTTTGTGTGCAGAGATAGCTTCCTGTTCACACAGCGGCTGAATATGGATTTATCTCTCTACATGTCCTGTCCTCTTTTTTTTTTTCTTCTTCATGCATTTGCATTTGTACATGGATCTGCATTCTCAGATGTGTGGCTGTGTGAGATCTGGGAGAAATGTAACATAAAAATGCAGTACAATGAAAAATACAGTTAAAACAAATAATGTGAAATATTATTAATTTAATATTGTTTCATATTTAAAATATTTTACAATCTGATTTAATTCTGTGATGGCAAAAAATACATTGAATTAAATTAAATTAAAGCATTAAAGGGGGTCATACGATGTGATTTCAAGTTTTCCTTTCTCTTTGGAGAGTTACAAGCTATTCGTGTTACAAGTTACAAGCTATTCGTGAATAGATAAAATCCCTAAAGTTGCAAAGACTAAAGTCTTTTATATTCTTTATAAAAGTTAAGACTGGTCCACGCCCTCCTAAAACGCCTAGTTTAAACACACCCCCACATGTCTACGTCA
>NW_015506344.1:351734-357560 GCF_001515645.1 Sinocyclocheilus grahami | reverse complement strand
TGTCCCCACTGGATGCAACAAATGCCTCGTTTATAATGGGTTTTAATGTTTTTGTTAATCTCTGGCATCACAGTATGGTAAGGGGCGTAACATTTCCGTCACACGCTTGAGGTATTCGGCCAATCACAACGCACTGGATAGCTGGCCAATCAGAGCACACCTCGCTTTTCAGACCGATGAGCTTTGTAAAAATCGACGCATTTCAGAAAGGCGGGGCATAGAGGAGAAACAATAATGTACAGTATGTGGAAAATAATGTGTTTTTTTAACCTTAAACCGCATAAACACATTTCATTACACCAAATACACAAAATAATGTTATTTTTAGCAACATCATATGACCCCTTTAAACAGAATATAATTATTTGATGAATATGTAAAAAAAGTAACATTGTAAATGTCTTTGTTGTCACTTTTTAATTTAACTTTTAGCAACTTAGCCAACACAGAAATAAATGACACTTTAAAATATATTAAAATAGAAACTTCTTTTAAATTTTAATATAGAATATTACTGTAATATTATAATATTACTGTTTTTACTGTATTTTTGATCAAATAAATGCAGTCTAGGTGAACACAAAATACCTAATTTAAAAGTATTAAAAATCTTATTGCTTATTATTTTGGACCGTTAGTATACAGTGAATTGTTTCCAGTTGTTGTGGGAAGATCCTGCTTAAAAGTTTCAGTTGATGACGTGTTTGTATGTGATTTTCTTCTGATTTAATTTAACACACAGGGCAATTTCATACTTCATTCTCTTTTAAACTTTCCAGCAACGAAAATAAGCATTTTAGATGCTAATGCAACAAAATGAAGAGCAAATGTTGCTCATTAAGTGTGTAATCGATGCTTTATCTTTAGATTTGTTAAATTTTGTACTGCCAAAGGGCATTATGGGCAATATAGTTTTGATGCAAGCCTGTTACTTCATGAACCATCTAAATGAGAGGTATTTTCTTGTAAGCTATAGGTATTCTTCAACAGCCAGCAAAACATATATGTGCAAACCAAATTGCACAATGTTATTCCAACTTGAAACATGTCGGAGCTTTGAGTTTGCCACTGGTGGTTAGACTTCATGGTGGTGTCCATGTGCACTTAAATCATGAATATGATAATTCCGGTATGTTTGGATGCAGCAAACCAAAATAGCTGAATGTGTTTCTGTTATTTAGTGCCATTAAATCTAGCCTGGCAGGGGAAATTATATTTGCACATATCAGCAAACATATAGCACAGACAGTTTAATCCAGTTCACAAATGAAGGACTCTCACAAGAAGGATCTTTTAATGAATTAGTCAGTTAGTGATGAATCAGTTCCCTTAAAGCTACTTTGAGTTAAAGGATCCAGAGTCATTAAACGGAATCAGAATCATTAAATTCCCTTTGATTCCCATCCCTAGATGTTGTAAACTGTTATATTGTATATCCTGGAGTAGTTCAGATTGCTGTATTAGTTCTATAGATCTCACTTAGCTCCTAAATTACTCTAAATTGCAGATGCAAAGATAAATAACGCAGTTGTCTGTTGTATTTTCTTCTTCATATCTGTTACTGCTATGATTTTCTTCTTCATATCTGTTACTGCTATGATATGACTTTAGAGGACTTGGAATATACCGCCTGAGTCATGGACAATTGTCAAATTGTTGTTGCTTTTTGAACTTGACACCCTGTTTTACTGTAAGTATTCACTGTATGGAACAGAGTTGCTTGGATTTATTTTGTGTTCCATGGAAGAAAAAGTAATACGGGGTTGCAACTAAATAATACATGCTAAGAGAATTTTCATTTTTTGGGAAATGGTCGTTTAAGAATGGTGTTTATAACAGCTTGAGGCAGAGATACATGCAGAGGTGAAAGAGTTGCTAAAGAATGCTTGTCCTTCTGATCTCCTCGTTTGATCTTGCTTAATTAAGCAGCTTATCATTTTTCAACTCAGCTCAAATTATTACAATTAATCTATCAGACTCATTAGTCCTGCATCTTAATTAGTGTTTATGCTTAGATTAGACCGAGGACCTCCACAACATGACTGATTTACTCTGCAAATACTTTATTGATCAAATGAAACATAATGTATTTCCTTAATTTAAAACTCTTTATGAAGATTACTACATGTTCGAGAGATTACATTTTTTTATCCTTTCTATCAAGTTTTGTCTTTCTTTGTATATTGTTCTACATGGCTAGCAGCTTATATATTCTAACTCTCTGTCACATTTAAAATAGCTTACATACAGTAACTGCTGTACTATTTTTTCACTAAAAATGCTATATTAACTAGATAGAGGTGTTGATGTAATTGTTCCTGAAAATGTCACATGTGACAAGCAGAGATCTGTTCCAGCACCTTTATCCACTAATTAACTCCCAGATATATACACACATAATGTATGTGTATAAATAATAACGTGTGCATATCATGGTTGGGTGGTATGGCTTAAATCATAGGCTATGGTTTGAGTACTTTTATACTGTATCACTGTAATAATGTGTAATAAAGGGGCTTTCACACTGGGTATGTTTGCTGCGGGGCGTGCCTGAGTGTGATTGTTCCTGTTGTGCCCCGCAGCATTGGTTTCACACTCACTTGATTCTTTCGAACCCTGGTGTGTTTGCATTCATCTAATGTCATTACAAACGTGCATGGTGCATGATAGAAAACAGAACAGCTGTGAACATATTGTGTTTTTGTGTGTGTATGTGTGTGTGTGTGTGTGTGTGTGTGTATACTGTATGCTCGGCTTGCAAACGGACTGTTTTAAAGATACAGCTGACTGCGAGCCATTCATTTGCTGCTCTGATTGCACTCACTACGCGATTACACTGCACACGCACAATCTTGCTTGTATGCAAGGTACATCATCTCCACTGTCATCCTTTACATGTGTTTTGTTGAGCTAATCACGTCGGCATCACCCAAAACGCATGGACGTTACTTTACTTCCTGATCAAGTGTGCACCAAAGTCTGAGTTGTTTTCACATTCAAACGAACTGCGCCACAGTTCCACTTCCACCAAACTCAGACCACCTCCTTCAGGTAGTCTCAGGTTCGGTACCCCAGTGCGCTCCTGGGTACACATGACAGCTTTCACATTACCATTTTTTCATAGTCATTTTGATAGTCCACTTTAGATATTCTATTAATTATAAGTAACTTTACAAGTGCATTTATATTATACACAGTATCTCACAGAAGTGAGTACACCCCTCACATTTTTGCTAATATTTTATTAGATATTTTCATGTGCCAACACTGAAGAAATGACACTTTGCTACAAAGTAAAGTTGAGTGTACAGCTTGTATAACAGTGTAAATTTGCTGTCCCCTCAAAATAACTCAACACACAGCCATTAATGTCTAAACCGCTAGCCACAAAAGTGAGTACACCCCTAAATGAAAATGTCCAAATTGGGCCCAAAGTGTCAATATTTTGTGTGGCCACCATTATTTTCCAGCACTGCCTTAACCCTCTTGGGCATGGAGTTCACCAGTGCTTCACAGGTTACCACTGGAGTCCTCTTCCACTCCACCATGACGACATCACGGAGCTGGTGGATGTTAGAAACCTTGCGCTCCTCCACCTTCCGTTTAGGTCTACAGACATGCTTGGCCAATCCATCACCTTTACCCTCAGCTTCTTTAGGGGTCGTTATCATGTTGGAATACCTACACTCTTTAGTCACCAGAATCAAAGATACAATTTGAGAAATGTCCATAAGCGTCCTTCATTCACTCGGGAGTGTAAAGCAGTGGGTGTCCTGAACACACGTGGGTGTTTTTTTTTCCTTCTTTGTCTAGATCTACTGTGTCGTTTTGAGTAGATGTGTTAATTGAGCTGCCTTTTGCAGGAAGAAAGCACTCGTTTTCTCGAACGCCTGATCACCGTGCCATTAAAACTCCATTCTGAACTTGACTTGAGCTGAAGCACTCTTGTTATATATATGAAACGATTTAGGGATGCAGCGATTAACCAATTTTACTATTAATCGCACTTTAAAACGTCACAGTTAATTAATTGTAAAGGCTTCGCTACACCGAGTGTTCCTGTAGCACAGAATGGAACTGTTGCAACTTGCGCAAAATGAAAACAGTTACACCAGCTTAAAGTGCCATGTTTATAAGAGATACAGAGGTTACTACACACTACATTAACTATGACAGAGGGAACAAACAGCAAAGCTTTTATAACAAAAGAGTGCGGTAAGATCACTTTTATTTGAATGAGTTATAACATTTACTTGAATTGATTATTTGATCGATCGATTGAGAGAGAGAGAGAGAGAGAGAGAGAGAGGTGACAGTTGCACATGTGAATTACTTGCATCTCTCTCTACAAACAGTGAAGCTGTGTTTAGTTTAGGGCTGGACCAGAATATATGATTATTCGAATATTCGTTCGGTGGGTTGGCATTCGATTTTCAATTTTGAGATTCAAATATTATTATTTTTTTTCGAACACCTGGCATCCCCCGCGAAACAGTTCTCATTTGTGCTTGAATATGAATCGCCCATGAGTGAACGTCTTGAACATCATGATTCAGTTCATCTGGAAGAGAAGACAAAAAATGCCGAAGACCTCAGCTGTATGGGAGCACTTTAAATTGAGTGAGGACAAGACAAAGGCAGTGTGTCAAATATGCAATTTAAAACTGGCCTACCACAACAGCACATCAAGTTTGAAAAATCTGTAATCTTTCTGTAAGTAGTACGCCTATAGTATATTGTTGGTGTAAAAAACGAGCTGCTTTTATCTGCCATGTTAACTTTTTCCCCGCCACCATTTAGTTTTAAAAAGTTGCCAGCCACCGCCAGCGATTTTGATGATTTTCACTTTATGATTTTGCTGTATGAATATTTGGATATGCAATAAACCAAAATAAAGATCAGAGACTCTACTTTTAAACAACAAAAAAAAAGTTTTATTCTTGCTTAAAGCATTCTTTTTTTATCAACACCTGAATATAGGTAGGTTTCATAAAAAATTCATAATTTTGAGCAAAAAAGGGAAGAAAATCAAATTTTTATCAAAAACTACATCTGGATAATATTCAGTACGATTATCAAAGCATAAATCCAGAAAATCGACACCTCCAAATCTTGCACAGACATATACCACTTCCTGGATCAACATTTTACTCTGTAACATTATGCAGTTTTCATTTATATGCTGTCTATTGCTGATGATCGTATTATTTTTCATATGCATCTGTTTACATAAGAGATCGCTAGTTTTTCCGTCCTGTTCACGTGTGTTTTTGTTCGGGAGGTTTTGTACTCATTCAGAAGATGTGTAATAGTGCCCCCGAGTGTATAACAGTGAAAACGTGAAAATCCGTAAAAACTCGTCTTTGGCGGGGAAGCGTTTTCTTTTAAAAGACGAGGTAACTCGTCAATGGCGGGGAAAGAGTTAATCAGTAATTTTACACGTGATAAAAACGTGCACTTAATTTGCTTGGAAAATACTTGCGAATACGGCAGTCATAAAAAAAACGTACAGTAGCCCAGCCTAATAATAATTTATCTATATTAAAAGTATTGCTCTTAACAGACCTGTTTGTTTTGTATCACTAGTGCAGTGTCCGTTCTCGGAGCGTATAAGCCCTGCCCACGTGAGGCTGTTAACTTTTTCCCCGCCACCATTTAGTTTTAAAAAGTTGCCAGCCACCGCCAGCGATTTTGATGATTTTCACTTTATGATTTTGCTGTATGAATATTTGGATATGCAATAAACCAAAATAAAGATCAGAGACTCTACTTTTAAACAACAAAAAAAAAGTTTTATTCTTGCTTAAAGCATTCTTTTTTTATCAA
>NW_015506344.1:349953-351512 GCF_001515645.1 Sinocyclocheilus grahami | reverse complement strand
TTCTGAACTTGACTTGAGCTGAAGCACTCTTGTTATATATATGAAGTGATTTAGGGATGCAGCGATTAACCAATTTTACTATTAACCGCACTTTAAAACGTCACAGTTAATTAATTGTAAAGGCTTCGCTACACCGAGTGTTCCTGTAGCACAGAATGGAACTGTTGCAACTTGCGCAAAATGAAAACAAAGTTACACCAGCTTAAAGTGCCATGTTTATAAGAGATACGGAGGTTACTACACACTAGATTAACTATGACAGAGGGAACAAACAGCAAAGCTTTTATAACAAAATAGTGCGGTAAGATCACTTTTATTTGAATGAGTTATAACATTTACTTGAATTGATTATTTGATCGATCGATTGAGAGAGAGAGAGAGCGAGAGAGAGAGAGAGAGGTGACAGTTGCACATGTGAATTACTTGCATCTCTCTCTACAAACAGTGAAGCTGTGTTTAGTTTAGGGCTGGACCAGAATATATGATTATTCGAATATTCGTTCGGTGGGTTGGCATTCGATTTTCAATTTTGAGATTCAAATATTATTATTTTTTTTCGAACACCTGGCATCCCCCGCGAAACGGTTCTCATTTGTGCTTGAATATGAATCGCCCATGAGTGAACGTCTTGAACATCATGATTCAGTTCATCTGGAAGAGAAGACAAAAAATGCCGAAGACCTCAGCTGTATGGGAGCACTTTAAATTGAGTGAGGACAAGACAAAGGCAGTGTGTCAAATATGCAATTTAAAACTGGCCTACCACAACAGCACATCAAGTTTGAAAAATCTGTAATCTTTCTGTAAGTAGTACGCCTATAGTATATTGTTGGTGTAAAAAACGAGCTGCTTTTATCTGCCATGTTAACTTTTTCCCCGCCACCATTTAGTTTTAAAAAGTTGCCAGCCACCGCCAGCGATTTTGATGATTTTCACTCAAATTTGATGGCCTCCAGTATATTTTGCTGTATGAATATTTGGATATGCAATAAACCAAAATAAAGATCAGAGACTCTACTTTTAAACAAAAAAAAAAAAGTTTTATTCTTGCTTAAAGCATTCTTTTTTTATCAACACCTGAATATAGGTAGGTTTCATAAAAAATTCATAATTTTGAGCAAAAAAGGGAAGAAAATCAAATTTTTATCAAAAACTACATCTGGATAATATTCAGTACGATTATCAAAGCATAAATCCAGTAAATCGACACCTCCAAATCTTGCACAGACATATACCACTTCCTGGATCAACATTTTACTCTGTAACATTATGCAGTTTTCATTTATATGCTGTCTATTGCTGATGATCGTATTATTTTTCATATGCATCTGTTTACATAAGAGATCGCTAGTTTTTCCGTCCTGTTCACGTGTGTTTTTGTTCGGGAGGTTTTGTACTCATTCAGAAGATGTGTAATAGTGCCCCCGAGTGTATAACAGTGAAAACGTGAAAATCCGTAAAAACTCGTCTTTGGCGGGGAAGCGTTTTCTTTTAAAAGACGAGGTAACTCGTCAATGGCGGGGAAAGAGTTAATCAGTAATTTTACACGTGATAAAAAC
>NW_015506344.1:348282-349808 GCF_001515645.1 Sinocyclocheilus grahami | reverse complement strand
CGACATAATAAAAATGCAAACAGACAGACAGACACACAGAGATTCGTGCCTTTATTAGAGATAATAATAGGTTCAGCCCCCTCCCTCCGAAGCTTTGGATATTCTGTGTTGATTACTACCGAAGCTTCAAAGCTCAAAAAATGGTATTCGGACCAGCCCTAGTTTAGTTACATCAAAAACAGTGATTTTACCCCCTCATTGCTGATGAATAAAATGTAGTGATCCAGTATCTAAGGTATTTTATTAATAAAAGTCTCGGGGCAGCATTGACAAGAAGTTTCTGTGCTCCTGAATGTTTCTGTGTGTCCTCAGTGCGATCTCTGATCTCACAAACTAAAATAATATACATGATTTTCTCAGGCCACATTTAAAATTAGATAAATTATTAAAAAGATAATTAAAATGAATATGTATGGATCAGTTCAGTTAATTCTCCTCATTGGTAACAGTTTCCCCTGGTGGATAAATAAAGTTAATATTAATCATATGAATAATAATAATAATAATACTTAATTAGCATTGTGATTTATTATCCCTGTTATAGTATTACTTATGTTTAAGTCAAAAACCAACAAGATATTTTGTACACAATGTTTCCAAGTTCTTACCTCGGGTCCAAAATAAATGTAGAAAGAATGCACATACTGAAAACACTAAACAATTTTGTGATCTATTTCCAATTGTTAATTTCAATAGAGTTTTTTTTTTCAAAAGAAGAGTGTTCATGTGATTTTATACATTAGTAGTAATGAATGAATGCATAATAATCATGATAACCATGATTATTCCTCAGTCTATCGTACCAACAACAATCTATAATAGTTGCATCCCTGTTCCACAGTGCTGAAAACCTTGGCAATGGAACCCACTGCTTTTTTTGTATTGAATGCACCGAGATGTGGGTGGATTGGCTTTGGTTTTCTGAATTTATGTTTTATGAGTTAGAGGTAATGAAGCTTGGGATGTTAACGATTGAATCTACCTGGAGTAGTAGGAAGGCTTTGTTTCCCAAAATATTCCCTATATAGTAGAAAAAGGCGTCTTTGAGTCCAGTTGGACAGTGGGTGTTGTGGATGGTTTACTTTTTCAGCAAACTGTATTGAACTTTTTTTGGCTGCTTTGATGCTTTCCCATGTCGCATGATTGGAAGGAATCCATCAGGCTTGACTGGATGTTTTTGACTGTGAAGTTGATACTGTTTTTTTGTGACCAAGACAAAGTTTTGATACCCTTATAAAGTACTGCTGCAGTACCATAAAAAGGCTTTTCATTATTTAATAATGTAAATTGGTTCCACATGGCTCAAAAAGTTACATGAACATAATTTGTTCACATATCTTCAACATCATGGAGTGAAACTGTTTTTAAGTGACCCAATTAAGTAATCTGATTGTGGATGTATATGGTTCCCTGACATGTTTAATTCAAATTCAAATCTTAGTGAGCTGTTTTAGCACATATTAGCATGCTAAATGCTAAGTAATAAAATGTTCCACTTTTCACCACAGTGGTAATCCAGTGTAATA
>NW_015506344.1:342622-347938 GCF_001515645.1 Sinocyclocheilus grahami | reverse complement strand
GAAAGTTTGTGAACCCTTTACAATTTTCTATATTTCTGCATAAATTTCTGCATAAATAATTCATCATCAGATGTTCGCACAAGTCCTGAAAGTAGACAAAGCGAACCCAATCTAACAAATGAGACAAACATATTTTCTTTGTCATTTATTTATTGAGAAAAATTACCCAGTGTGACATTTCTGTGCGGTGCAAAAGTATGTAATCTAATTTGATTATATATGAAATTCCATTCTTATAACTATCATGATATGTATAAAATGACACAGATCCTCATATTTTGTGACATTTTTGGAAATACTGCCCACCTTTAAGCTGTATTCACGCTAGAATTTGAATTTCATGAAATTTCAATTTATTGACAATGCAAGGGTTTCAGTTTTAATAAATAATAAACACATAATAAAGCATTTTAAAATGTGGAATTATGCCATCTAACCTGCAGCTCTAAATTGTCTCTGGTTCTTTTTTTACAATTTGGCCAAGAGGTTAATCTGTGAATCTGATCTTTGATACTGGTTTCTGGTCTCCCACCTTCGCATGTGAAAGTCAATGGAGCGCAAAGTCTAACACTATCATGACAGTGTTATATAAATTAACACTTTAGCAAAGAATATCTGTAGAAAACCTTGTCCTATAAATGGAGCTGTCAGTAATAATGAACAGATGCATAGAAACATCTGCTGTGAATGCTGTCAGAATGGCTCTTTACTTTCTGTCTGTTTCTTAGAGCTTGTCACTTTGATTGTGGTCATTCTGACTTCATGTGATGCATCAACAAATCACATAAATGAAAACGCTTTTTTCGCACCACAAATGCTGAGTGAAAATGCATGAATAGACTTTCACATCCAGACATCGATTACTCCCAGACACAACTTCTTATTCTCAGTTTGACAGATGACAGTGGTGTCATTAATGTTTGTTTCTAGTCATTTTCCACTATGAAAACAAACCCAATTTTGAAGGCTTTTGATTGTGAGCAGATTAGTAAGCGTGTGCTGGGTTTTCATCAAACGCCGTATGTTTCTTTCCTCCCATAGTCCTTTGAGACTTTTCAGATTCTAGAGGTAGCATCTAAACCCACAAATAAAGGTATTATATTTGGAGAAGCCGGAGAGTTACATGTCTGGTTATTCTGGTTTCTGCTGTACCTGTTATTTCCCCAGAGAACATCATCTTTCCAAACACCCTCCGATGGGGGAAATTCACTAAGAATGAATTGCGTCTGCTGATACCATTGTGTATTTACACATGCTGTTTGCATTGTTTTGCCAGCCGATTCAGTAAAGGAAAATGCTATTTAGATAATAGTGCAAAGCCAAAAAAAAAGAAGAAACAAATAAATAAAATAAATAAATCTGTGCTGGACGCAATTTACATTGCTCAGTTCCCCATCTGGCAGATCATGTATGTACTATGCTATGGAGGATGCAGCGACTTATGGCAATCTGGCACATTTTATATAAAACTGTCTAAAAGGTACTAATATGTACACTTTATTACGTACTTTTAAAGCACTTATGTATTAATAAGGTATTTAAGTATATTGTTTAGGGGTAAATAATGTACAAACAGCTTTGTACCTTTTTAATGTGCAACGTGATTTTTTTTTTACATGCATTTTCACATAAATTGTGGTTTTACCACACATATATTTCTTTATGATTGCATAGACACTGAAACAAACAATACTGGTGTATATTGAAAGCATCTAAATCATTAATTATGTTCTGTGTGACTTCATATACAGTGGGTACGGAAAGTATTCAGACACCTTTAAATTTTTCACTCTTTGTTATATTGCAGCCATTTGCTAAAATCATTTAAGTTAATTTTTTTCCCTCATTAATGTACACACATCACCCCATATTGACAGAAAAACACAGAATTGTTGACATTTTTGCAGATTTATAAAAAAAGAAAAACTGAAATATCACATGGTCCTAAGTATTCAGACCCTTTGCTCAGTATTTAGTAGAAGCACCCTTTTGATCTAATACAGCCATGAGTCTTTTTGGGAAAGATGCAACAAGTTTTTCACACCTGGATTTGGGGATCCTCTGCCATTCCCCCTTGCAGATCCTCTCCAGTTCTGTCAGGTTAGATGGTAAACGTTGGTGGACACCCATTTTTAGGTCTCTCCAGAGATGCACAATTGGGTTTAAGTCAGGGCTCTGGCTGGGCCATTCAAGAACAGTCACAGAGTTGTTGTGAAGCCACTCCTTCATTATTTTAGCTGTGTGCTTAGGGTCATTGGCTTGTTGGAAGGTAAACCTTCGGCCCAGTCTGAGGTCCTGAGCACTCTGGAGAAGGTTTTCATCCAGCATATCCCTGTACTTGGCCGCATTCATCTTTCCCTCGATTGCAACCAGTCATCCTGTCCCTGCAGCTGAAAAACACCCCCACAGCATGATACTGCCACCACCATGCTTCACTGTTGGGACAGGTGATGAGCAGTGCCTGGTTTTCTCCACACATACCGCTTAGAATTAAGGCCAAAAAGTTCTATCTTGGCCTCATCCGACCAGAGAATCTTATTTCTCACCATCTCACCAAACTCCATGCGGGCTTTCATGTGTCTTGCACGGAGAGTCTTCCGTCGGGCCACTCTGCCATAAAGCCCCGACTGGTGGAGGGCTGCAGTGATGGTTGACTTTCTACAACTTTCTCCCATCTCCCGACTGCATCTCTGGAGCTCAGCCACACTGATCTTTGGGTTCTTCTTTACCTCTCTCACCAAGGCTCTTCGCCCCCGATAGCTCAGTTTGGCCGGACGGCCAGCTCTAGGAAGGGTTCTGGTCATCCCAAACGTCTTCCATTTAAGGAATGGAGGCCACTGTGCTCTTGGGAACCTTAAGTGCAGCAGAAATTTTTTTGTAACCTTGGCCAGATCTGTGCCTTGCCACAATTCTGTCTCTGAGCTCTTCAGGCAGTTCCTTTGACCTCATAATTCTCATTTGCTCTGACATGCACTGTGAGATGTAAGGTCTTATATAGACAGGTGTGTGGCTTTCCAAATCAAGTCCAATCAGTATAATCAAACACAGCTAGACTCAAATGAAGGTGTAGAACCATCTCAAGGATGATCAGAAGAAATAGACAGCACCTGAGTTAAATATATGAGTGTCACAGCAAAGGGTCTGAATACTTAGGACCACGTGATATTTCAGTTTTTCTTTTTTAATAAATCTGCAAAAATGTCAACAATTCTGTGTTTTTCTGTCAATATGGGGTGCTGTGTGTACATTAATGAGGAAAAAAAATTAACTTAAATGATTTTAGCAAATGGCTGCAATATAACAAAGAGTGAAAAATTTAAGGGGGTCTGAATACTTTCCGTACCCACTGTATTAGCAATTTTCATTTTAGAAAATGTCCAACCGTTGATATCATTCATTTCAGTGTCTATCCAAACAAACAAATACATATATATGCTAGAACCTCTTTAAGTATGAATACCTATGAATAATATTAATGAACGGACAAAATATAAAAGTATTAAAAAAGCAGATGTTAATTTTGTTTTAAAAATCATATTTACCCTCAGTCTTTGAGTTATACATTTATTGTTCGTTTGTCGGTTTGAGGCTCGTGCGACTGGCTGAATTGTCGTCGAGATGTTTTTGTTCCTGATTGGTCTATTCTTCATCATGTGACTGCATGAAACCACTCTGTTCAATCAGCTGCACTGCTCACACTGGCAGAATATGAAGTCTGAGTCCATGGGCGTGCCGCCTGATTTGGTTTCTGTGGTAACTAGTGGCGGTCATAGGCAGTGGCGGAGCCTCGGGATGCACTATAATAATAGGGGGAACCTGAAAGTTAATAAGAAAGGAATGTACCATTTCAATACACCACGACAATGACTGCATATTAATATATTAAATGCATATTTGTTTTAAGCATCATATAGTATTGATTTCATGTATGGCCAGGATTTTGCTATCAAAATAATTAATGCAAATTCCATCAACTTCAGCCAAGATCCAGGAATTACAAACCAATAAAATTGAAATAATTATGTAAACGACTGGAAAAAATATTTTTAACACATATAATCGCTCTATGAACACACAATGCTATTTTTATTTAATTTACCATGTTGTTTACAGAATACCCAAATATATATATATTTCATGTCATTTCAGCTAATATTCAGATGCTTACGGCATATTTAGCTTGTGCACTAAAACATTCACAGCTAATTGTTATTGCATAATGATTATTGGTAAAGATTCACCACATAATACTACAAAAAGTCATAAATGCAAAAACTGTTGCAGAGTCAAGCGTTTTAGACAGCAAAAAAACCAAAAAAAAAACAATAAGATCTGTTAATCTTAAAGGACTGTTAATTAATTTCTAGCAAACATATAACTCTCAACATACAGTTAATCAGTTAAAGTGACTACAATTTATTTGGGATGTCCTTTCAACTGTTTAGTAAGCTTTCTAAAACTATTTATTTATTTAATAATTATATTTGATTACTTTTTTTGCATTCAGTACTTTTTAAATGTAATACATTTTTTTCTATAATTTTTTTTTATTATATTATTTTTAAATATATATTTATGTAATTTCAAAAGTTGATTGATTGATTGATCGATCGATTGAGGACAGCTACAAGTTTTGTCCTTGGCATAGTAAATGATCAGAGCTTTTAAATTTAATATTTTTGCCAGGGGCTATAGTAGTTTCACAATTGTCAATACCGATTTCAAATCCACAGCAAAATGCAATAAGCTATTGTAGATTCAGCTTAAAAATAAATACATTTACAAATAAATAAATAAATATTTTAAATATATAAAAATACATTTTAACAAATTACATGAACACATAAAACATTAAACCATATTATCATAATGTTATCTATCTACCTAATTATTTACGTATGCATGTATTTATTGGACATTTGAGCATTCAAAATAATCTGCCAACTGTTTTGGTACTTGATGCTCTTAATGCTGTAAATACACTGGTATAGTTATTTTGAATGCTATTTTATTATATTAACAACTTTGTATCAAAGAGCCAGCACTATTGCCATCCCTAATTCTGTCTTTAGCAAAACTTGCACAGAAAGTGTGGGACTCGTGTACAGCTAGTAGGGATGGGCGATAAGGACTTAAAACTATATCATAGTCCTTTGACACTTCCTGGATCGACATTTCACTCTGTAACATTAGGCAGTTTTTATTTATATGCTGATGATTGAATTGATTTTCATATGCACATGCATACATACGAGATGTATGCATGTGCATACATGTGTTTTTGATCGGCACATTCTAGACTCATTCAGGAGATGC
>NW_015506344.1:341547-342612 GCF_001515645.1 Sinocyclocheilus grahami | reverse complement strand
CTGACTTCATGTGATGCATCAACAAATCACATAAATGAAAACGCTTTTTTCGCACCACAAATGCTGAGTGAAAATGCATGAATAGACTTTCACATCCAGACATCGATTACTCCCAGACACAACTTCTTATTCTCAGTTTGACAGATGACAGTGGTGTCATTAATGTTTGTTTCTAGTCATTTTCCACTATGAAAACAAACCCAATTTTGAAGGCTTTTGATTGTGAGCAGATTAGTAAGCGTGTGCTGGGTTTTCATCAAACGCCGTATGTTTCTTTCCTCCCATAGTCCTTTGAGACTTTTCAGATTCTAGAGGTAGCATCTAAACCCACAAATAAAGGTATTATATTTGGAGAAGCCGGAGAGTTACATGTCTGGTTATTCTGGTTTCTGCTGTACCTGTTATTTCCCCAGAGAACATCATCTTTCCAAACACCCTCCGATGGGGGAAATTCACTAAGAATGAATTGCGTCTGCTGATACCATTGTGTATTTACACATGCTGTTTGCATTGTTTTGCCAGCCGATTCAGTAAAGGAAAATGCTATTTAGATAATAGTGCAAAGCCAAAAAAAAAGAAGAAACAAATAAATAAAATAAATAAATCTGTGCTGGACGCAATTTACATTGCTCAGTTCCCCATCTGGCAGATCATGTATGTACTATGCTATGGAGGATGCAGCGACTTATGGCAATCTGGCAAATTTTATATAAAACTGTCTAAAACGTACTAATATGTACACTTTATTACGTACTTTTAAAGCACTTATGTATTAATAAGGTATTTAAGTATATTGTTTAGGGGTAAATAATGTACAAACAGCTTTGTACCTTTTTAATGTGCAACGTGATTTTTTTTTTACATGCATTTTCACATAAATTGTGGTTTTACCACACATATATTTCTTTATGATTGCATAGACACTGAAACAAACAATACTGGTGTATATTGAAAGCATCTAAATCATTAATTATGTTCTGTGTGACTTCATATACAGTGGGTACGGAAAGTATTCAGACACCTTTAAATTTTTCACTCTTTGTTATATTGCAGCCATTTGCTAAA
>NW_015506344.1:339816-340072 GCF_001515645.1 Sinocyclocheilus grahami | reverse complement strand
TCTGAATACTTTCCGTACCCACTGTATATATATATTTATTTTATTTATGTTTATTTTTTTTGCTGTAGTACACGAAAGGTATTTTCTCTTAATAGGCCTATGATATGACTGACAATAGAATCATAAGATACACCAAGAATGCAACATAAAATCACAGAAGTAATCAATTTGATCCTGTATTTGAGGTGATGTGCATTTGAATGAGAAATGTGTGCATTCATGGAGTAAATCAATAATCAGATTTACAACAACTTAA
>NW_015506344.1:339128-339559 GCF_001515645.1 Sinocyclocheilus grahami | reverse complement strand
GCCTATAGTCATTTTATTTTAATATCTATCCACATTGGTATGCTCAGCATTAGAAAACTGTGCTTTTTATAGCTGTAATTTTAGCTGAATCAAGTTATATTATGTGTGTACGTGAGAGAAAGATACTTTACATGCACGTGTACTTGGCTGTACTTTTCTTTTGATTTTTTTTTTCATGTGTAAAAACACCTGAAAATGCAAAATAATAATAAATCTTATTTGTTTTACATGAACAATGCATTTTCATTAGGAGTAAATGTATGATTTAGTTTAGTCCTGTAATAACATTCTCAATATTCATTTACTGAATGCAGAGGATTTGATAAATCACACACCCGCTTCTTTTTGACATAAGAAATTGACTAATAAACAGGCTACCTGAGCTTGAGAAGCAAGAGAAAGAGATACAGAGGGGGGAAACTGAAACTGAC
>NW_015506344.1:327473-338140 GCF_001515645.1 Sinocyclocheilus grahami | reverse complement strand
GTGCATTCATGGAGTAAATCAATAATCAGATTTACAACAACTTAAAGTCTGCTCTGTACCTCACAAAAACAATTGTATTCTACCAGAAAGAACTGCAACTGCACATCGTCATTTGGTACCGCTTTTGATATTTTTGACATAAATAGTAGGCCTGTGTGTAATTTCAAAACTATGTTTTTTAGTAGGTGACATTTTACCCCTTAAATTTAATTGCCATTGTGGTACCTTTTATGCAACATCAGGATTTTTCTCTCTCTATCAAGTAAAGGCTAAAAAGCACAATCCCTGCAAAGAACAAAGCCTTATATAAAACTTTGCATATAGCCTACATTAGTAATGAAGATGGGTTATATGCACAGGCCTATAGTCATTTAAGAGAAGTATTATATTTCCTATTTTGTTTACCAAAAATAGGGTGTTGTGAGCACACGCGAAATTAACAGAACTAATGACGTTCCAGGAAATCCCTAATATGTACGAAGACATCCAACTATCGCTGTAGCTGAGTTAAAAGGAGTTCAACGCTTAAACTGATCAAACATGAAGACAATAAAGTCACAATTGTGACAATATATGGTTTGTATGTGTTCTTCAAGAATTTGGAGTAAAAGTATGTCAATAAATCTCTTTGTTGGACAACAGGTTTGGAAACAGGCTCATACACATGCAAAACTACCGCACATGTGCTACTGTAGTACATTTATTCATTGCATTTTTTTGTGGCACTGTACTGCCCCGACCAAACCAGTTCCAGATTGTAAAGGTAGCTCCTTATTTAGCCATAAACTCCTCCTCAGTGTCATGTCCATCTTCCGCCATCTCGCTCCTCGCGGTCGAAAAACAGAAAAATGTCAACAACTAGCTTTTATTGTTGTTATCGCTGGAAGACTAATTCTTATTGCGGGGATACTTTTTACTGGTATATCACAAATAATAAGATAATGCCCATCCCTAACAACTAGCATATTCCTGTGTGTTTGATTATTCAAATGCTTAGCATGCATTTTGTTGTCCCACCCGACCTGACGACATTGTCTGTAGTATTAAATCACATGATATACAGTATGTTGAGTCTCATTGCTTGACATATGGTCCAATATGTCAGAACACTGACTAATAAAACAAAACACATGGAATATTTTTGAGGACAAGACCGAAATAAAATACATGTCGTCTTGAGTTTGTGGAGGACTAGTGATCTGTCTAATAAGAAAAAGCCTTGATGCTCATGCATTATGACACGCAGATCCTCGGTTTACTGATATTATGTTGACTGAGTGTTTTGATTCATCAAGTCATATTTTGAATCGTATTATACTGCAGTCTTTGCTGCTTTGGCTGTTGTTGTTTATTTTGTGTGGCCTCTTTAATAGTTTATAGTGAACTGTGTTTCAGTGAGTTAAATCTACACAGACTTGTTCCGCCCTTACTATAAACATAAAGTGAGACATTAAGATAATTACTACAGATGGTGGGGCTCACATACACAGCTAATAGACGGATGGTCATGGTACTGAGTGGGCTTCTTCCATATTGATGAATGCAGCACTCTTGGTTACTTCTGCTCAATAATTTAAGCATAAATAAACACCAGGCCTGGCACGTACTGCAGTGGGGTTCTTCTTAAATGTGGGGTTTGTTGTTGAAGAGGTGAATAAAAATGCCAGGCTGTGTGATATAGCTAAAATTATTTAATTTTATTCACAAATTATATAATCTGCCATTAACTTATTTCTTTTAAAATGTGTTTATTTTTTCTTTAACCCTTAAATGCATAAATCGGGTCTTTAGCGACCCGGGACATCATTCTCTACCTCTCCCTCCTTCAATTTTTAAAGTTAGATGCCAACTTTCTTAGTATTCCTCAATCTAATCATTATAAACAATATAACAAGAAAAAAAAAGTAAAATATAAAAGAATGCCTGTTTTCTGATACATTTTTTGTAAAAAGTGTATAGGGTCGCTACAGACCCGAGGTATGTATATGTGTAAGTATTTTTTCCTGTGCGACTATATTTACATATCTGACTCAATTTGTGCAATGCATCTTTTTCCTCAAGGTGACACTGTTTGATACACAATGATGATGTGATGTTTCACTCATAATTACCGCAGGCATAAAACAAACTAATATCATCAGCAAAAATTGAACTGGTTTGAATGGCTTTACTGCAGAGCAATTACTATTCACAATGCAATATAAATTGCCATTTGATGCTGGATGTGGTGAATAAGCTGCCAGTGATCAAAATATTGAATATGAAGTCATTGAAAACGATAGTTTTGAGAATATGGTTGAGATCGTGAATGTGAGGCAGATGCTGAATGTACTGTGGAAGTGCGCTCTGACTATGACAGCGATGGAAAAATCATCTGCTCAAATTGAAGTCTTTTAAGTTTCAAAAGGAAATGAAATATGCTTTATTTTATTCTTCTGTGATTGTTCTTAAAATATCTTAAAATATTTGAGATCATTTTTTGCTATTGCAGCAGTTAGAGGTCCATCTGTGCTGGATATATAGGTCCGGGTCGCTAAAGACCCGAATATGTAATAATGATTGGTGAAACATTCATGCATTTAAGGGTTAATTAGATGATTCATTATTTCAGCCAGCCATTGTTGTAGAGTAGATTGAAAGACGTTTAATGCAAGAACTAAAAACAGTTTATGAGCATGAACAATCTTGGCAAGGCATGTTTGAACTAATTCATGGAAAATGTTTCAAACATACAAATGCTTCTGAAACTAATTTCCTTTTTAGCTGACATCACAAATTACTCGCTTTTTAACCCCATCCCCCCAGCGTTTATTTTGATACAAACACTTTTTACAATCCAGTGAAATTCCTGATGGATAAAAATTAGCCTTGCTCTTTATTTTGTCTTGTTGATTGTCCTGTTTCAATCAAAAATATGTCCGCATTATTGGAGAACTTTCTACCGAATGCTGGTTTTGCAGCTGAGATTCATTCAGTGAAGAATTCATTGGATTGATTCTTACTGATAACTTGTGAATCTTTTTGAGCTACTTTGTCTTCACAGTTTGCACATGAAAACAAAGCAATAGAAAAGTGTTTTGTCCTAACGTTCAATTCAGAATGCAAGCTAACAACCCATGAGCCGCCGCTGAATATCGATGCAGGAAACAATGTTACAAGCACCATTGTTCCTTTTAATTCAGTGCATCTTCAAAATCACTCCAGCTGTACGTTAAACAAAGCAAACCAGTGCCTCTTTTGAAGCCTAAAAATAACATGCATAAAATAAATGTATAAATGACAGACTTTCAGTCTGATACAATAAGAGCAATTTTCTCATGGTTATGAATAACACCATCGCACTTCTCCAATAACACGTACGCAAAACTGATTAATTAAACACCATGGCCTTTCATTTGCACTGCCATTTCATCTATATTCCTTACTGAATCATGGGAAACCTCAGGAGATAATCCTTGTCAGAATGAGTAAAGCATTATTCCTTCACACATTAAAGTTAGTGGAGTTCAGTGCTCGTTTGAAGCATTCTTTGGCTTAAATAATCCTCCAGCCCAGTCTAATAGCCATGATTGAAAGTGATGAATGAAAACGCAGAGAATGGCCCGCGCGGGTCACACTTAAGGTGAGTGTCGAGCCACACTGCCGCGACCCTAATCATAACTCACATAAATCATTGACGCTAAGAGCCTGCATCTCCATGCAGAAGGGAAGGTCCTCGGAGCTTGATTGTAACAACTGATTGCAACTAACCTCATTCAGCCGCTCATCACAGTTAAAAAAGGTCTGAGATGGATCGGGGACGTCTCCCCCTCCATCTTCAGAAGAGCCCTTCAGTGAAAGCATGCTTCACATCAGGTCATTTTAAGATAGAGGTAGAGTGATTATTTCCATCCTCTGTTTTTTAATTACAATCCTGGAGCTCTGTTTAAGTGCACATAAATGCTTGCTTTTCATTTCAGTTGGCGTTTGAAGAAGGCATGTCTCTGAAGTGATCAGAAATTAAACTTATATAACAAGCGAAACAGTCTCCCAGGAAAGCTGCGAAAAATCTGGTGGCAGATTGGCTGCTTTCGAATGGATAAGCATGTGGCTGTCTGAAGATGAGAGTGGATTGGAAAGGTTAACAGCATTGCTTGTCCTTCCTCTTCAGTTCATCTGCCTATTCCTTGGAGGTAATTGAGGGAGACAAATAAATAAAGAAATATATTGTCCAGCAAGGAAGAGAGTTTTTTATATTAAAAGAAAATGTACCCTGTTTATTTTACTAATAACAATCCATTATTACATTTACCACACTCTTTTATCCAAAGCAACTTGTATTGCATTTAAAGTATGCATTTTATCAGTATTTGCTTTCTCTGGGAATCAATCCCCATAACATTGGCATTGCTAACGCCAAACTCTACTGTTTGAGCTACAGGTAGCTATTATTTTGAACAATTTTTAAGTGGATTTTCTTTTGCAAAAATGCCAAAATTGAGTGATTGATTGATTTGATATCTGTAATATGATTTTTTTTTTTTTTTTTGTCGGATCAGGTATCAACGTGATGGGACTGATCCAGATCCGATACCATGCTTTATATTTGTTACCGATAAGCTCCAAAATTACTGTTAAGACAAATAATATTATAAAAGCATCATTAACGTTTTTGTGTGCTATATTCTAGGTCTTCTGCAGACATTCCATAACTTTATTTGCTGAACAAATAGTATGTTTGCTTGTTCCATTTATGTTGATGGAAAATCAATTCAGCATTAGAATATAATGTTACGTTTGATGTTACGACAGTCAACATGGTAAAACACTCTCCAGGATGTTCCATAATTCCCAATACTATAGTCTGAATTTAAAGGTGTGTGCTTTTGTTTAAAAGGATTGTACTTAACTGTAGTTTATTGGTGATTGTGAATGGTAAGGGTGTCTGTTAGATGAGAGATATTCTAAATTGATCAAGAAAAAAAATGGTATCAGATTGACATTAAAGTTGCAGTATATCTGTATCCAGCCTGGTCTCATGTTTATATGTAGGTATTAATACGTAACATTTACAAGCACAAAACGTACACTTACACGTACACGTTTTTAAATAGGCGAGAGCCAATGAGCGTTCGATTATCCTGCCGTAAAACCTGTCGTTTGAAGCGGCAACATTTGAACTTGTAAAGAGCGCGTCAGTCAGCGCGTGCTTTGCTGCTCACGGTGACTAGACTCGCTCCTCTGGATGGAGAGGCAAGCAGATCGCCAAATAAAGGCTTGGATTTGGGTCTGTTCTTCGCAGTCGTATGGATTCGGAAGATTTGGATTACAGTGCACTAATAAAATTGTTTCATTTCATAATTATGTTGCGTTTTTGGTGTATTTTATAGTTCTATTGTCAGTCACAGCATGTCGGAGAAAACGCCTTTTGTGGCCCATGACAATCAAAGTAAACATTACATGACAAGTAAAGGTTAAACGATTGCAGAAATGTTATTTATTTTAAGGTTTAAAGTGAAGTCGTGTTTAACATTATGTAGGCATATTCTTGGAAACGAGCTGGCAGCAGAAATCACAACAAAACGAAATGCTATAATTTCATAAGTAAACAATTTAATAATGCAATTGAAAACAAGTTAATTCATATGACAACTAAAAACTAATCAAATTAATGCCGCGATTTCAATATTCATAAGGATTCATTTTTAGGTGTCGTCAATACGTCAGTTTTGTACGTTTAAATTCTGAAAATACGTAAGTATTTGTACGTTTAGAGGCTGAAAATACGTAAGTATTTGTACGTTTTAGTGCCTGCAAAAACGTAAGTAAATGTACGTTTTATAGAACCACATTTTACGTAAAATAAATACGAATTATCATGAGATCACGTTGCTGTATCAGACATGTAAAAGTGGTATTGAGCCATGCCTAATACAATCCTGTCCTGCCATTTTTCTTTCATTGCATGTCCAGTTTCTCTCAAAATTGGTCAGATTTATTTTAAAGAGATATACACCAAATAGTTCTTTCACCATATATTCTGCTTCATATTGTGACAACAAAAGCTGCATGCTGTTGTGTCCTGAGACACCATGTTAATTGTAATGTTTGCATGGCAGTTTGTCTCCCTTATAATGTGTTGCTTTTTTTCCCCTCCAGTGTGGCAGCACAGTGTGATGTTTAATTAGCAGAATCCTGCAGAGACCTGCATGTCGTGCAGAGCTAATAGTACAAACAGATTAAGAAAATAGAACAAAAGGAGTTATGGCTGTTAAGAACAAATCACATACAACTCTTGTGTGGCTTTTGTGAGTAAATGATGGAATGAGAGTGTGACGCATGCATGAGTAGACAGAGAGAGATTTTGTGCTTTTCTTAAACAATATCAATGTTATGGTTCAAATAAATGTATTGCAATTATTCCATTGGTTTCTAAGACATGACAAAATGAAAGCTGTATTATTCTCTAGCTTTCCTTTGTCATTTTTAATTAAAGTGTTGTGGAAGCAATTTTATGGACTCTGAGGTTCCCAGTATTTATGCATTGAATTTATTTTTCATCCCGTGAAATGCATTTTCACAATCTGACACTGTTAAATGGAATTCAAACAGAAGTTCAGGAACAACATGTTCAATTAATCCTGCCAATCACAAATGAAAAGATAAACATTGCTTGCCTGAATCCGTCTCAAAATTCTTATTGCATCACAATTTCACCTATATATTTTTTTATATATATAATTAGGTCTGGAGTGAACATTTTGTTGCTGGAAGCCGAGCCTGTTTTACTTCATGATATTATATTAACTTTTGAACTTGCTATTGTGTTGTTTGCTTCTTACTGTTATATTCTTGAAATTCAGGGAGTTTTAGGGGGCGTTTACATAACAGTTTTTAACTAAATACGGAAAACTTTTTTATACATTTTGGTCGTTCATCTACACTGAAAACCCGGACTTTGGAAAACTGGTATCATAGTGCAAGGTTCTGAAAATTATACTGTTATTGCATCAGTGTAAACTGATTTTTGAAAATGGTGACATCATGTGCATGTGTTCGGTTTATAGTTAGGCCAATGTGTGCAGGTGCATAGTGTTTCTTTACAAACTGACTGGCCTGGCATGCATTATACAGCGTTTTTAGTTGTTTTCGTGGCTCCATGTGAACAGGGATCGTTTTGACAATGTTGTCATCTGTCCGCATAATTTTCAAAGAATCAAAGGAAAAACTTTTCCATTTTTAGTACAATCGTTGTTGTGTAAGCATACCCTAAATTGTGACTTGCTGAGTCACATTCTGAAGCGTTTGTGCTCAGAGCTGTTCAAAGGGTAATACAGTGCCAGGCGACAGTAAACGAATCTGCAATTTTAAATCAGTGTTATAAGTACCCTGTCAGAGGGGGTCTATAGCGCTGGTCGATTTCATCATTTTTCTGTCAGCTTGAACTGGAATCAATAGTCCAGGCATTTGCTATGGCTGAGTTGAGCCTCCTCTCCATTGCTGCAATCGATAATCAGAAACGACATGGGACTCTTAGCCAGAAAAAAGTTCAGCATTCTGGCTTGTGGATTCTGGGTGAAGCCATTTGTATCAGAAACTTAGGGCTAAAGGTCAGGTAAAGGAGACGAATACTGTACACAGTGTTGGCCAAGCGGTAAAGGTCACACGGCATGTGATCAGACCAGGGTTCAAATGTGTCACAGCCATGCTGAGACCAGTGACTGTAACAGCCTAAACACACAGCCAGAGGAAAATAAATACTAATGTGTATTTTCAACTATACTGGAGTAATATTTTAGACTTTTGACTGAAGACATAAAGTCTTGTTTACTTAGTGCATGCTTACTCTTGGCAGGTTTGGTTTGATTAAAACAAACTCTGGTGTGATTGCTCTGTTAGTACGATTTTTTTTAAATAAGTGCAAATGCTGCCATCCAAACATGGAGCACACCAAACAAGCATCCCGAGGCTCGCTGAGAATTAACTCTGGTGCGGTTCGACTGATGACGCAACACGGATACAAGACATCTAAATGAACTAAAAACAGCATGTGATGTCACAAGATGTGACCCCAAGAAGGAGCATACCTGGTTCTTCTTGTTATAGGATATTGTTATGTTGTCCATTACAGTTTGGTACAGGCGTCAGAACCGCTGTCTCCTTACAGCAGATGTCTGTGTTAGCAACGGAGACATTTCTGTCGCTGTTTTGACTCCTTTAGACATTGTATGAGCTCTTCACAAGTTATCAGCTGGTAAAAATACCAGCGTATGTACAATTAGCTACAATTTTTTTTGTATCTTTAGATTCGGCATTAGAAATGACAGTGTAAACGCTAAGCGAACCAGGATTAAATGTAGCATTTTGATCTGGACCAACTACAAGTCTAAACACACCCTTAGGCAGTAAGAGATTTACGCGACAGACATGACCAATCACAATTTGTTTGTTTGTTTATAATTGCCTTTGGCGTAAACGTAAAATGCATACCAAAATAAATAAATAAATAAAATAGTACTGTCAGGGTTTACTACAAAGCAATAAGTATGCATATCTAGCTGTCTTGCTACTAAGTGCCTCAAACAAAACTCTTGAGTACCTTTCAGGGACCTGATGCCAGTAACCAAACTTTGGCACATCCAATAATCCTTCATCAAAACCGCTCATTGTATCCACCTTGTAAACATAATTTATTTTCCAGGTGAACCAGTGCCAACTCTTGGGAATTGCGTAAAGCCAGCCAATCAGATTAGAACTGCCGATTTTCTGCCAGCTCTTGCCAATTTTGTGTGCAGTGCATGCGACAGATGGTCAGGGAACGGGCTGTGGGCGATCCGTGGGTGTGCCGTCTTAATACTAGAATAGCTTGTGAGAGGAAATAATGCAGTTGTCATAACTTTGAAATCATATACAGTAAAAGCAGTTACTCTAAACTGTTCGTGTGACAGACACCGTGATGAAGCTGGTATGTGTTTGCAGTACACAAGCCACGGTTAAGACAGCTGACTCCACTGTGATGTGTGTCCCCCCCCTCTCTCTCTCTTTCTCCCTCTCTCTCGCGCTCTCTATCTCTCTCACACACGCGCGCGCACGCACTGCAGTTACTGAAACCACGCCTTCTTTCTTTGCGTGAACATTTGGACATTATGCTAATATTTCCACATAGTGAGGTAGATATGTGGGGGCGTGTTAGAACGAGCCATTTTAGGGGGGCATGGCAGAGTCTTAACTTTGATAAAGAATATCTCTTTGGTTTTGAGACTTTAGTCTTTGCAACTTCAGGGATCTTATCTATGCACAATCAGCTTGTAACACGCCAAAGAGAAAGGACAACTTGAAATTGCATCATGTGACCCCTTTAAATTATGGAATAGAAAAAAAATTATTCTTATGAAAGATGTATAAAGGATAATTTTAGTGCTGCTTTGTAATTGTTTTTTATTTATTTTGGAGTACATTATCTCTGGGTTTTTGACATATGTTATAATTAATTTGCAGTCGCTTACAGTATATTTACATATTTGTTATTGCAATTTAGCTTTTTCCTTAATTTAATTAGTTTGTTTTTGTTGTTGTTTAGGTGGAGGCTCTAAATAAGCACTTTTAGGTTTTATGGATGGTATATGGATTATACTTGCATAGTACATTGGCTTGAACAATAAACAAACATGTGAACAAACATTATTACACACACATCTGGCTGTTTTTATATTGTTTTATCGACGGATTGTACAGGTTCGAGTAGCAACGGGCTTCTTCACACAGCCTGCGCATGCGCAGTAGCCTACGGACAAGTACGCGTGGTCACAAAAAATGGGAGGCACGCGGATGTCTGCGCAGAGCCTTCGTGCAAACTCTCCGATGCCGATTTTTATGTCACACATACCATAGCGGACCCTAGCGGACTTGGAAAGTATAACACAGGCTATAAGGCTGATTTATACTCGACGCGTCTGCAAGTTCGCTTAGGTGCGCGCAGCAAATATGACGTCATCACGGTTTTGGCGGAAGTTTGCTTTGAGTGTGCACGACATCGTTTTGCGTGGCGGTGTGCACAACAGTTTTTTTTACTTTCCGCGCAGCTCTGCTTCCGAAGATGCACGAGTTCAGGGCGATTCTAGCCGAACATGCACATCTGTGCCGGCATTTGTGTGAAACAGAAGCAGTTTGATGTTAAGTTCAAACTCCACCAGGTGCAACTTTCAACGCTTTGAGGGAAAACAATGTAGAGTTTTTTTGCATAGTTTGTCCAAGGTTTTTTAATTGAAGTATGTTTTATTTTTATTGTATACAAATAGAAATAGAATTCATTTAGATTCTATTTATACAATATTTGCTTAAAGTTGTCTTGGTTTTGATGTGAAATTAACACAACAACTTAAATTTGCAGTACACAAGCCACGGTTAAGACAGCTGACTCCACTGTGATGTGTCCCCCCCCCCTCTCTCTCTCTTTCTCCCTCTCCCTCTCTCTCGCGCTCTCTATCTCTCTCACACACGCGCGCGCACGCACGCACACACACACACACATACACGATGCGCAAAACTCCGCATTTGAACAGTCAATAGCAAATATTTAAACTAATAACAAAACAGTAGCTGATTCAGAAGTGCCAGATTGTCATAGCAAAGTCAGAGTTACCTCCTCTCCTAGGTTCACGAAACGGTCGTCCATAAAATGCATTTCT
>NW_015506344.1:297320-327363 GCF_001515645.1 Sinocyclocheilus grahami | reverse complement strand
CAGAGAGTTTTTTTTTCGATCGTGGCTCTTCATGACGTAGATGAGGGTGGAACTCCTTATATGGGCATTTCCCCCGGAAGAGCACACCCGCGCACGCATCGACCAGAGTGAGAGCCAGAGCGAGATCGCACCCATCAACGCACTTCATCTGGCGGCAGCGCTGCAAAGAGAAAGGACAACTTGAAATTGCATCATATGACCCCTTTAAATTATGGAATAGAAAAAAATTTATTCTTATGAAAGATGTATAAAGGATCATTTTAGTGCTGCTTTGTAATTGTTTTTTATTTATTTTGGAGTACATTATCTCTGGGTTTTTGACATATGTTATAATTAATTTGCAGTCGCTTACAGTATATTTACATATTTGTTATTGCAATTTAGCTTTTTCCTTAATTTAATTAGTTTGTTTTCGTTGTTGTTTAGGTGGAGGCTCTAAATAAGCACTTTTAGGTTTTATGGATGGTATATGGATTATACTTGCATAGTACATCGGCTTGAACAATAAACAAACATGTGAACAAACATTATTACACACATCTGGCTGTTTTTATATTGTTTTATCGACGGATTGTACAGGTTCGAGTAGCAACGGGCTTCTTCACACAGCCTGCGCATGCGCAGTAGCCTACGGACAAGTACGCGTGGTCACAAAAAATGGGAGGCACGCGGATGTCTGCGCAGAGCCTTCGTGCAAACTCTCCGATGCCGATTTTTATGTCACACATACCATAGCGGACCCTAGCGGACTTGGAAAGTATAACACAGGCTATAAGGCTGATTTATACTCGACGCGTCTGCAAGTTCGCTTAGGTGCGCGCAGCAAATATGACGTCATCACGGTTTTGGCGGAAGTTTGCTTTGAGTGTGCACGACATCGTTTTGCGTGGCGGTGTGCACAACAGTTTTTTTTACTTTCCGCGCAGCTCTGCTTCCGAAGATGCACGAGTTCAGGGCGATTCTAGCCGAACATGCACATCTGTGCCGGCATTTGTGTGAAACAGAAGCAGTTTGATGTTAAGTTCAAACTCCACCAGGTGCAACTTTCAACGCTTTGAGGGAAAACAATGTAGAGTTTTTTTGCATAGTTTGTCCAAGGTTTTTTAATTGAAGTACGTTTTATTTTTATTGTATACAAATAGAAATAGAATTCATTTAGATTCTATTTATACAATATTTGCTTAAAGTTGTCTTGGTTTTGATGTGAAATTAACACAACAACTTAAAGGGGGGTACAATGTTGTTTCATGCATTCAGAGTTGTTTACACTGTTAAAGAGTTGGATTCTCATGCTAAGCCTGGACAAAGTTTCAAAAAAACTATTTGGACGTATGATGGAGTATTTCTGTGCCAAAAATCTTACTTCCGGGTTCGTACATGTTTCAGAGAGTTTTTTTTTCGATCGTGGCTCTTCATGACGTAGATGAGGGTGGAACTCCTTATATGGGCATTTCCCCCGGAAGAGCACGCCCGCGCACGCATCGACCAGAGTGAGAGCCAGAGCGAGATCGCACCCATCAACGCACTTCATCCGCCGACAGCGCTGCACGGGACTTGCTCGGGAAGAATTTCTCCAATCCAAAGAAGTGTGTTTTTGGTTGTAAGGGAAAGATAACTTTGTTCAGCTTCCTAAAGAACCCAGCGTTATGTAAACAGTGGATACAGTTTGTTTTTCCGGGGCAGCAACAGAGTTTCACAAGTGTGTTTGTTGACGAACGTTTTATAAACAAGGCCCAGTTCGACACTGGATTTGCCCATCGTTTCATACTGAAGGATGGAGCGGTCCCAGCTATAAAAGATCCCGGTCATCATGATTCAGAGCTGCAGACGGTAAGTGCAACGGCATCAAATGTCTGTTTTGATGGCATTCGGCGCCCAAGTGCTCGTCAATCTTTAGCTCCGCCCACGGCGCACCTCCAGGAGCTCGGCTTTTTCCGGAGAGAATCGTAAAGCTGTATCTTTCTTTTATAAATATGATAAAGCTAAAGACATTTTGGAGATATGAAGGATGCAGTACTACTCTATAGGTACTCAAGATTAACATGAGATTGGGTGAAACTGTGTGTGTTATACCCCCTTTAAGATTATTTTAATCAGTTTGTACATAAAGAAATTATTAATTCATCAACTCATTCATCACACGAGAAATCTTGTACCGGCAAATGACTTCTTCTCACCGGTGATTCCCGATGGTTTTAGAGGATAATTACTCCTCATCACCCTCTGTTGTTTCAAAGAATAGTACAAAAGCGAACGCGACAAGTATAAAAGCCTTGTTCATTTGGGAAAGTGCACGTGCAGTCAGTGGATGCACGCGAAGCTGAGCCAGGCAAAAGTATAAATCCCGCTTTAGGAGTATCCTTCATCTCGCCTGCAATGACTGCAGCTGCTGCGTACTTAAGTGTGTTCAGCTAGGTGATGTTTAAAGGATATTCCCTTGCGATGATAACCAGGGCCTGGTTCGCCAGCTCAATGATCTGATCCAGCTCCTTGCTTCCTCTCACACGCTTGAGTCTCCTCCTGTTCTTGATGGCGACACTCTCTAACTCAAGCAGCTTCACTCGGATCCTGGTTTCCATCTCTTGGACTCTTGCATCACCTGAGTTGGGAACAGCTTCTGAAAGGTAAACTCCAGTCGTCTCACCCACTTGATGTTGATCCTCAGGGATGCTCTCAGCAGTCTTCTGCAGTTGCTGTGACTGTTCTCCACCAAGAAGTTCCTCCAGGGAACTCCCACTTGGTTCTTCATCCACGGTATTAGCATTTTCTGGCTTTTGCATTTGCTGCTGGATGTGCCTGTTGACATTAGCTTTGATCTGTGCTAATTCAGCGTCCGCTAGCCACTTCTTTGCTTCAATGTTTCTTCTCTGCGTATTCACCTTTCTCTGTATTTCTTCGGACATGAAACCTGTGCCTCCAGTATCACAGGTCTCGTTTATGTCGTTCAAATTGTTTCATGTTGCCTGGCAACCACAAACAACACTTAGTTAGGCCAATTAAGTAAATTACTTGGCAGAGGATTTTTTTTATTCCAATTATTAATATTAACCAGTGCTGAAGCTAATTGCATTTTTAATAAAGGATTACTTTGATTTATTTTTTTTTTTTTATTGGGTAAAAAAAGCTTTTTTTCCCACCTGCATGCTATTGAAAAAAAAGAAAACGTATTCATTACTTCACATCCTGCCCAGTCTTTTCCTCTAAACATGTGCCAATTGAAGGCTATATAAACAAATATAAATGTTTGAATGTAGGCTATACATTATGCATACTGTATAATAGACACACGTAAAAAAAAATACAATATATCTGTTATTCACATTACAGTTTTGAGAATTTGATTTTTCCCACATTTTTTCCACATTATTTAATACTCATGAAAAATTTCACAATTCCCAAAATCTAAAGTATTTCTTTCTTTCTTTCTTTCTTGTATATAGCTAAAGGTTAAGCATTAGCTATAATGATATGCTAAAATGTACTGCATTTAGCAGTTGTTTGCAATATTTTATTATGTTTTTACAAAAAGAAATGAGAAAGAGAAGTGCTGTAGTGAAACCTCGTTTAATGGTGTTTGTCATTGGGCACAGTAGCTTCTCTACCTCAGGGAGTTACATGACTCCAAGAGCATCCACACTGACTTCGTAAAAATGTGCCATGAAAAAGAGTTTACTTTTTTCACTTGGGATTTCAATGCTAGATGTTTGCAACCGAGCTCCTCATAAGGGAATTGTATTAGGTGTTCCATAACGGGAAGCAGGGTGTTTAAAGATTAGATATCAAGCCACTTTGGGCCAAATGATACATGTGTGGCCCCAAGGATTGCTTCTTATCTCCTGTGTTATGTCATTGTGTACTTAGATTGGGCGACATTAGTCATAACAATCGAGTTCCTACTGTATTTGGGTTATGAAGGAGGTCTTCAGGGACAGAGATGTAGTTTGTGCTGCAAAAACAGGTCTGTATGGCCATGTACACATGCACTGCAGAGTTTTGTGAGTCACAACCCCTTTTATTTGCAGAAGTGAATCCTCCCCAAGTTATCGTTCAGTATGTGTACAAGTAGTCATTTCTTCCTGACATTGCAAGACCGTTGCAGCTTCTCACTGCTGTAGATGAATGATGGCAAAGTTGAACACTATTTTTTGACCAAATGATAATCAGTATTAGTATTATCATTTGGCGGCTGTGTTTTCTGTGCACTTTTTTTATATACACATTAAAACCTTTGCTCTCTCTCTCTACTGTAAATACACTGTCTCACACTTTTTATGTGAATATAATGAAAATGCAAGAGTTACAACCTGAATTTTTCATATGTAAATTCAGTTTTAGAATGCAGTTGTCAGTCCTGTAAATTACTGAACTATGCATGTAGTGTGACAATGAGTGTGAAAATAAACTAGTCAGAAGAGGAGTGACAACTGTATTTAGCTGCCTTGTGACCATGGGGTACGATATATGTTTGGGCAATTATATTACCTGTAAATGTAAATAAATACACATACATACATATGTGCATAATCTCTCAATTCTTACTGCTGTAATAAGAATCATCTTGACAGTTTTCAAAATGAAGTATACATTTAAAATGTTCAGATTCATTAAAAATATAAAATAAATCAACAAACTATTGATTTTCAAATGTACAAATTATTTATTCAGTAATAAAAAAAGAAAGAAAATAAATGCAAAAACAAATGGGTCACAATGAGGTTTTATATATTGTAAAATATAAATTTTCTACATTAAAAATAATTCTACACTAATTCATTAATAATTGTTTTTTAAAAATAATTTATAAGTAACTTTTATTATTAGTATTAGTAGTAGTAGCATAGTTACTACTAATATATATATATACACACACTGAACAAAATTATAAACGCAACACTTTTGTTTTTGCCCCCATTTGTCATGAGCTGAACTCAAAGATCCAAGACTTTTTCTATGAGTTTCAGAGAACTTGGCAGTACATCCAACCGGCCTCACAACCGCAGACCACGTGTAACCACACCAGCCCAGTACCTCCACATCCAGCATCTTTGCCTCCAAGATCGTCTGAGACCAGCCAACCGGACAGCTGCTGCAACAATCGGTTTGCATAACCAAAGAATTTCTGCACAAACTGTCAGAAACCGTCTTAGGGAAGCTCATCTGCATGCTCGTCGTCCTCATCGGGGTCTCGACCTGACTGCAGTTCGTCGTCGTAACCGACTTGAGTGGGCAAATGCTCATATTCGATGGCGTCTGGCACTTTGGAGAGGTGTTCTCTTCACGGACCGGACCCCCCAATACAGTAAAACTGCACATTTTAGAGTGGCCTTTTATTGTGACCAGCCTAAGGCACACCTGTGCAATAATCATGCTGTCTAATCAGCATCTTGTTATGCCACACCTGTGAGGTGGATGGATTATCTCCGCAAAGGAGAATTGCTCACTAACACAGATTTGTGAACAATATTTGTATATATATTAGTCTACAAGTATTTATGTACAATAAATGCTCATTGATCCTTTTAAATTAATAGCCCCCCCCCCAAAAAAAAATAAAATAAATAAATAATTGCTTGAAAAATGCACTATTAGGGATAGATGACTCATATTTTTGGAAGGTTGGGAAATTTTTTCTTTTAAAAACGTCATGATGTATGGATTTATTTTTTTAGGTGAACTATTCATTTTCGGGATGCACCGAATGTTTGGCAACCGAAATTATTCAGCCGAAAATAGCAAAAAAGGCTCTTTTGAATAAGTGAAAAGACAGAATAAATTGTACCGAACAACACGCTCTTTATAATGCAACAAACATGTCAGCAGTGTGGAAGCATTTAAAACTGTCTGAGAAAGATGCAAAAATCATTAAAAGCACCAACAGCGAGAGACAGTTTAGTACTGCATCACATGTCTTTGATGAGAAGAGGAAGGGGTGATTGTTGCTGGTTACTGTATGATGATTGAAATCACAAAATGTTTTTATTAATGTTAGTTAATAAAAAGACAATCTTTCAGTGTTTGTTCATGTTTTTGTTTCTGTTACGTGAAGTAGCGGTGTCTGACTAGGAGTGAGATGTGGGCTGATGACGTCATTGTTTCAGAAAATATACGGATTCGCTGTCTGCAACAAACATGTCAGCAGTGTGGAAGCATTTAAAACTGTCTGAGAAAGATGCAAAAATCATTAAAAGCACCAACAGCGAGAGACAGTTTAGTACTGCATCACATGTCTTTGATGAGAAGAGGAAGGGGTGATTGTTGCTGGTTACTGTATGATGATTGAAATCACGAAATGTTTTTATTAATGTTAGTTAATAAAAAGACAATCTTTCAGTGTTTGTTCATGTTTTTGTTTCTGTTACGTGACGTAGCGGTGTCTGACTAGGAGTGAGATGTGGGCTGATGACGTCATTGTTTCAGAAAATATAAGGATTCGCTGTCCACACAAAAATGCAAGGGCGTCGTTTTCGGATTTATCCACTCTGACCTGGTTTAAAAAATATCGGTTTCACTCTCCCAAAACGCCGGATCCGTTTGGACGAAATGCCTAAACGATACAAAATTTATGCGTATACAGCTAAATGCATCTCCGTGTGGACGGGGCCTAAAAAAATACATGCCTGATTCAAGAAGGGGGTCTGATGGCCAAAAAATATTATTTTACTAACTTAATAATTTTAAGTTAAATTGTGCTTTGTTGGTATAATGTCTGCTAGAATCTTTAAAAAATGTAATTGTTGCTTTGTAATTAAAATCAGTAAAAAAAATCAGTAAAAAGCACATTTTGGCTATTTAATTTATGCAATGGTGAAAAAAATTGGCAAAAAAAAAAAAAAGCATGTTCAGTATTCAGCCTTCAGCCCAGTGTTTCATTTTGTTCAGTTTCGGCTTCGGCCAAGAATTTTCATTTTGGAGCATCCCTAATTAATTTAAAGGATCAATGAGCATTTATTGTACATGCATTTTACTTTTCTCTCCACAAGACATAAAATGAAATAAAGCTCTTATTCTGACGTCACCCATTCACTGTAGAGGATCCACTCATGTATAATGAAGGTCTCCTCACCACTCCAGTGCCATAGGAGACACTCCAGGAATGGTTCTCAAATAAAGTAATCTAAATGAAGGCAGTGCTACATCCTCCACTGCCATCACTCCTTCCTGCATTGATCATAAGTACCCCACACCCAGAGCAGCTGATACCTATCCTTCACAAACCTACCCTGTTTTCCCATTACCAGTAATGCAGGAAATTACTGAGCCATTCTATCACTCCTGGCAAAGGAGCCCCCTCAAAATGCTTTAATCTTCTTTATCCATAGATCTCATCCAGTAAGAGATGGGATTTGGAGGTGGTTATTGAGGTTTGTCTAAATTTACAGTTACGTATGTTGAGTCTTATTATTATTACCAATGAACAAGCATTATTATACAGAATCATAAGTCGTTGTACATGTTCGTTTAGGGTGATTGGTGTGGGCAGAGCAAGAGATGTGCTGGATTGTGTAAATAAAAAAAAAGGAGAAAAGTCACTGATATCTCTTTTTGAGCTTCGGTGAAGAAAACATTCATTCAACTATTGAAAGCTTTTGTTATTTGAAGACAATTACTGATGTTTAGAGAAGAAAATGAAGGCGTGAAATACAGTGTTTGTGCATTTTTTAACATTAATTTGACTGAAACATTTATTAAACCTTATCAAAGTTTTAGATTACATTGGATAAACAAACTGCCTCACAACATGCCTGCTTAAAATTACACCTCATGTCTTTTCTTAGCAGAAAATGCTGTGTTCTTTTTGGCTGTATTTATTGACACTACAGATGAACTTTAATGGACACTTTTGAACAGACTTCAGTGGTTGTTCACGTTAAAGATGCCCTGGGAATATTTTTGACTTGATATTTAGTATGCGTTTAGTATGGTTAAAATATATTGTGCAAAATATGAAGACAAGAAATAGGAAAGAAGAAAAGAACTGATAGATATGGATACACGTCACATGACAGGCATCATTCAGGGACTCAGAGAGCAACATCTCCCATCTTCTTGACTATTTATAGATGTCTTGTCACATCTTTGTACTGTGTGTACCCTTAAAGCTCCCGTCTGCTTTCTCCTTTTCCACCATTAAGTCTCTTTTTCCCACTTGTCTTGGTTCTTTCTCATACCAGCCTTAGAGCTGAATTGTGTACTTTTTTGGATGTTAAAATGCATTCTTCTATAAGACATTCTTAGGTTTAATTCCCCAATTACACTAAATAATGTACTCTCTGCTGATATCAAAACATTTAGTTTGTTTAAGAGTCCTGACAAGCATCACCCTGGTTCCCTTGACAAAAAGTCTATACGATTTTTCCATTGGCTTTTGGATTATTGCAAAAATAAGCTCTGTGACCAATAAATGATTCCTACATGTTTTGTTTATCAAGTTAATCTTCTTAAATGGACACAACTTTTATGGATTTCGAAGCCTGAATACAATCGTCTGAAGTAAAAAGCTAAAGTTGTTTCTGTCATGACAATTCTCTGAGTGTTTAGCATGGTAATATACATGGCAATGTTGATGGGCTTGGTCTTGGCAGAATTGATCTGCTATGCTGCTGCAGAGCAAGTACAGAGGCTTGCTACTGCCAATACATCCAAATACATGCTGCTGTGAGCATGTAAGAAATACTGCTGCTGCACATATAACATAAGAAATAACCCCCATGGATAACATACATGAAATTACCCTATAGCAGATCTATACAGGTGGAGCTGGGGAATGTGGAGGGTTTCTGAAGCATGCTGCAAATGCTACAGCAAGCACTAGCCAAATATTTGAATGTTGAGCAGCAAGCTTATTGGCTGCTGATGTGAAAATAAAGCAATCAGCTGATGATGTAATTATATCAGACTGAGTTAGAACCCATCAGCCTGTGCCATCTAGAGTTTCATGACATAACTTTATATAAGTGTGCTAACACCACAGTCACATGACTTCAGTGTCACCAATACTAAGCTTCCTACAACTTTCAATCTTTATTTCAAATCTACGAGTTGGAAATAATTCAGAATATAGTTAGAATAGTTTGCAAGAACGTGACTTAATGTGCACAGTATATTAAAACAAAATAACTGCATTTATATTAAAAACTAAACTTAAAAAAAAAAAACAGGTTAAATGTGTCATGTCATGATGAGATTTATTTTTGGGAAATGGAATCTACAGGTCATTTTTAAAATTGTTGGTCTATGTCACCTTTAATACAGTATGTCAAGCTAAAAATAGTTACAACAGATGAAATAAACTTAAATTAAATTAATAACACCAACTTAAAATACAGAGTTATTTTAACAGAGTACGAGTTAAAATTGTCAAATTTATTACAAAAATAAATCAAATCAATCAATCAATTCATTAAATTAAATGACTAAGGGTGTGTTCACATTTGTAGTTCGGTTCGCTTGGACCAAAAAAAACAAAACAAATGTAGTCCTGGTCCGCTTAGCGTTCACACTGGCATTTTAACACGAAAACGAAAGATACCAAACCTAAAGGCATAGGGATACATTCACAACCTGATTGGTTGGATTTTGCGACAGAACATACCGAACAGCCAAAACATTGCTTTGTGTTGGGCTAAATGCATTCGTTGTATGTGCGTAGCCTGCATATGATGCTATTTTGACCAGCTGAGAACTCGTAAAGAGCTTATAAAATGTGTAAATGAGTCAAAACAGGAATCCCTTCATCACACAGAGGAAGTTGCGAGGAGATGTGGTTCAGGGGGCGTATTACAGAAAGATCCTAACTTTAAAATCGTATCTTATCTGTTTGGTAACCATGGTAATTTCAGTTAGGACCACATTTAGGACAAAAGCTATTACAGAACAATGTTTCTTAAGTGTGTTATCTTATCTTAAAGGTGCAGTAGGAGATCTTGGAAAATGCTAACTTTAGCCTGATAGCACTAAAAGCGAACGTCCCACCCTCCATGCAATCACTGTCCAAAGTCACGCCCCCGAACGCATTTACGCTCACAGACCAGAATACCAGAGACAACGTTACTACAATAGGCTACATCAGCGGTTCCCAATTCCAGCCCCATGTTCTGAAGTGAAGTAAACTTCAGCGGATTTCCCCTGCTCAGGGAGCAGGGAGCAATGAACACTGTGTAGGGATCATATCGATCGGAACACAGTTCATGCACGTAGCTCACTTCTAACGAGCTGGCGCGCGAGGACTGGATTAACCGCTGGGCTACATCATGTGTCATACACCGGTGAGAAAACTTTAAAAGTACTACAATACCGGGAAGGAAGATCAGGTTGTTGATGTTTGTCTGCCATTCTCGCTCTGTCTGCACATCGTGCGTGAACGCGCTGATGACGTATCCTGTCTCTGCGAACCTGGTGCGCAGAGGTATGCTAATACATACGTTAACAGGCAGGTAGGAAAGCATTATTAAAACGCTTGGTCTGAGTGCCTTCCACAGAATGTATAAATACAGACAATAGATCACTTAACTTTGATTAAGCTATGATTGCTATCGGGATGTGAAGAGACTTTCAACCAGCATAACAAAACAAATGTTTTTGAAGACAATCACCTATTGCACCTTTAACTACAGATAGGAAGGGGGTATTACAGAAACCTCCTTACTTGACAAAAAAAAAATCAGAAAAACTGTCTTAACTTTAGGACAACCCCACAGCTTTCCTAATTTAAAAATTATTTGAAAGCTAACGGGAAAAAAAATGCTTACAATTGCGCTGTCCAACAATGGTATTACATGTATTAATAATTGAAAATGAAGAAAGGAGATGTTTCATGGTAGAAAGACTCTTGGAGGACCCTGAAGATGTGTTTTGATTTTGATGGCAAAACACTTATAAGTAATTACAGACTGCCGCGCAACATGATATTACAGTTAGCACAGGAACTGCAACCAGCATTGCAGAGACCAACAAAGTGTCACGGAGCATTACTGTTTATAGTGCAAGTGGCTAATGCCTTATGTTTTTTTTGCAAAAGGCGATTTTCGAAGTGAAGTGCTTCTATTATTTTGTTTACCTCATCAGCAGCTTGCTCAGTGTTGGTTGCATGGTAACAGACCTGAGAGTGGATTGTCGAGCTTGATAATGCAATTTAAGATTTCCTAACTAGAGATAAGATATGATTTTGTAAGATAGGATAATAATCCCAAATCAAGTTAAGATGTGCTTCTATAATACGAATTTCAGAAAAATCCTAATTTACTATATCACTCCTTAAGTTAAGACCCTTTCTGTAATACGCCCATTGATGCCTGTACCGAACTTTGATGGGCAACATTGCGACTATATTGCATATTGTGACATCATGTCTTGTTTTTAGTTCGTTCGGTCCATGTTACATTCATATTTCATTCAAACCGCACCAGAGTTATGTTTACCTCATCAGCAGCTTGCTCAGTGTTGGTTGCATGGTAACAGACCTGAGAGTGGATTGTCGAGCTTGATAATGCAATTTAAGATTTCCTAACTAGAGATAAGATATGATTTTGTAAGATAGGATAATAATCCCAAATCAAGTTAAGATGTGCTTCTATAATACGAATTTCAGAAAAATCCTAATTTACTATATCACTCCTTAAGTTAAGACCCTTTCTGTAATACGCCCATTGATGCCTGTACCGAACTTTGATGGGCAACATTGCGACTATATTGCATATTGTGACATCATGTCTTGTTTTTAGTTCGTTTACATGTCTTTGGTCCATGTTACATTCATATTTCATTCAAACCGCACCAGAGTTCATTTGGAAGCAGACTTTTAAGCGGTCTTGGTCCACTTGTTTGGTGTGCACCAGGGTTCGGATGGCAGCGTTCACACTCTTGTTTGCTTCCATTGAATCGAATTCAAGTTAATTTCCCCCCTTGGTGCTGATCTTTTGGGAAGGTGTGAAAACAGCAATCGCACCCGGGTGCGGACCAAACAACCGTTCCGAGACTCAGCTGAAGAGGTGGTCTCGGTTCGGTTCCAAACAAACTCTGGTACGGTACATTTAAGGTGTGAACATGACCCGACCTCGAGCCGACCCAATTGCAGAAAGCACTGCCCTTTTTTTTTAAAGTTAACAGCCTCCTGTAGTTTCATTATGGGAAAGTGTTGTGTTATACCTAATACCTAAACTTTATACCATATCCGTCTTCTGCACAGTGCCACTCTCAGCCTGCCATGGTAGGCGCACATAAGAGCATGCTCGCTCCGCCGGAACAGTCTTGCTGTTTTCTTGGTCTTGGTTTCAGTTTTGACGTAAACAAGATCTTCTCCGTATTGATGTTCTCTTTTCCCGCAATATTTGTTATTAACAACGCAGCAGCGCCGGATTGAGTGGCTTCAACTGTATAGGTTAACCAAAACATTAAAATGCAATGACACTTACATCGTCATCGCATCTCGTGTGTCACTGATAAGGCTGCCTCCCTAAAGCACACCTAAAATTTCAATGCAAAGTTTTTTCATTCGAATGTGGATTTTTATTTTAAATTCGACGAATATTCGAAATTCAATTTTTTTTACAGCCCTAGAACACACCCTAAGTTAGACTGACTCACAGGCATTTATTTTTGAATGTTTTTTATAGAGTAGACTTTTAGAAATTTTAAATTTATACAATGCTTGTATTTATTATATTTGTAAATGTTGAATCTCTATCTGTCTGTGAAGCTGATATAGCTATTCATTTAAATAAATCCAATCAACTTCATCAGGCGGAACCACAAGTATGACATTTGCCTGCTGTAGATACAGAACAAATGCTAGAGAATTAAAAGGATAGTTCACCCAACAAATCATTTTCTGTCATTAGTTACTCACCTTCATGTCATTCCAACTGCAATTGCTTGTCTAAGCTGACCCTTTCAGCAGGTTCATCTGTTTTGAGCCATTTTTCATAAATTTCCTTTTTGCAGCTGATTGATAAAGCCTCAGTTTGGTTTCTAAAGCTACAGTAGCACCAAGCCCAGTCTTCCTCATTTGCACCCACATACCAAAAAGGCAATCTCTGCCACTGCTTTTAATATTCCACATTAGTTTAAAGACAGATAGCATTGCAGGTACAAATTTCACGCTCGCCTCCCCCTCATCACTCGGTCTCTCCCACTCTGAGCATTTGGTTGTTCTTTTTTTGCCTCCACGCAGGAATAAAAGGTGGCCGTCTCCATTCAGGTGTGGTCAATCTCGCATTGATGGGAGATAATTGTCTCCTGCCCTCGCCTAGGTAATTGTCTTTTGATTGAGGTCATCAGCACAATCAAGCAAACTGAAGGGGTGAAAAGTGACAGAGCCGAGAGAGAGAGAGAGACAGCAAGTTTGCTGAGACGAATGAGAGGGGAGCATGGGATGTGGGCGACTTGTTGAACGAGGCTGGCTGAGAGGAAAAGGCTTTGTTTACCCAGGCAGAGCCCCATGCGGCCTGCTATTAAACCCTGCACTGATGGAGCCAGCAGGACAGGAACTCAGTAAGGGGGAGGATGATGATGGACAAGCTGTATTACCTTCAGCCATCACTGCAAGGCAGAGCGGCCCATTAGTGACGGCCATGAATGTGGCCGACAATGGAGATCTAGCTTTAAAGGGGTCATATGATGCTGCTGAAAAGAACATTATTTGGTGTAATGAAATGTTTTTATGCGGTTTAAGGTTAAAAAAAAACATTATTTTCCACATCCTGTACATTATTGTTTCTCCTCTATTCCCCGCCTTTCTGAAACGCGTCAATTTTTACAAAGCTCATCGGTCGGAAAAGCGAGGTGTGCTCTGATTGGCGAGCTATGAAGTGCATTGTGATTGGCCGAATACCTCAAGCGTTTGACGGAAATGTTACTGAGTCAGAACAGCCGGCATTGTAGTCTACTCTCCCAGGATCAGGAAACAGTCCTCCATAAAATGCGCTGGACACATCTGAATATTTGGGTTAAACTGTTCTGGAACAGTGTTGTAAATACAACTTAACCACTGATTTCTAGTCATGTCCTCTTTTGGAAGGCCAAACAAAGTAGTTTCGCTTTCACAACGAAACAGCGTCACACACCGTGGCCTTGAGTGAGTGGAAGCCGGAGGCCTAGAGTGAGGAACGTCCGGCGGGCTAGAGTGAGCGGAGGCCGGCTTGAGTGAGCAGAGGCGGGCGGGCTTGAGAACGGACGAAGGAGCGTCCGGCGGGCTTGCGGCAACCACATGTGACGACCCCAGGCTGGACTCCGCTTCGTCCACGGTGAAAGCTGATCCGGAGATCCACCGAACGAAATCGATGTATTTCCTTAGCGACCAGCATGGATCAGCTCTAGGCATGACGAAGCGGATATCGTCCTCTTTTGGAAGGCCAAACAAAGTAGTTTTGCTTTCACGACGAAACACACAGCGCCTTCACGACATGGCGGCGGCGGCAACAACAATACTACAGCGAGAATAAAAGTTACGCTTTCTTTCTTTGCGTGAACATTTGGGTGGCGTTATGCAAATTTTCCCACATCGTGACGTAGACGTGGAGGCGTGTTAGAACGAGCCATTTTAGGTAGGCGTGGTTGACTCTTAACTTTTATAAAGAATATCTTTAATTAATATGTCTAAATGTTGCTCACTAATGAATCCCAATTAATTCATATATTTTAAAGGGTTAGTTCACCCAAAAATGCTATGGGTGGAAAAGAAAAAACAAACAAACTTTTTCATGTTTTTTATTTATTAATTTTTTTACTTCAGCGTTGCATTTTTTTAGAACGCTGTGTCATGTGTGAGACACAGCAAAAGACGCGAGCACAACAGTCAAACACATCCGTTCAGCCCTTTTTTTTAGCATAGAAAAACAAAAGTAGTGCAGTGAAATGGAAAAAAAAAATATTTTTTGTGTCGAACTTTATATTAAGTGGCCTTAACTACTATGTACTTTGTACTTATTGTGTTTGTTTATATTGCAAAACACTTTTGCTGCTATTGAGGTGGGATACGGGAAAGGTTAGGGACAAGTTTGGTGGTCTGGGTAGGTTTAAGGGTGGGTTGGTGTCAGGGATGGGTCAACAGTGTAATTATAAATGTAATTACAGAAATTATTTACATATGTAATTATATGCAGGTATTTTTTAAAATATAAATACAATGTAAAAACATTAATGTACACAATAAGTGCATTGTACCAAATTATTAATTTAAATGTAAGTGCATATTAGTTAAGGCCACTTAATATAAAGTGGGACCCTTTTTTTATTAAGCTAAAATAGTGTCATTATCCTGTGGGTAATGTGTTTGAGATATAGAGATATATAATCTTATAAATGCATTAAAAACAGTAATAGCAATAATAACGACATTATGAATCAATGACAGAATTTTCATTTTTGTGTGAACTATTGCTTTAATTACTGACATTGGTTGCGGCATTGGGACACTTCTCTTTCTGAGAAGTTTTATTTCTGTTGTACAACCCCACATTTATTGCATTCACAGCAGACAGATTAATAGACTGCAGAGTAGCAGAAGCAAACACACTGTGGAAAATAAATCACCCATTACCCTAAGGACAAGTGCAAGCCACTGACATCTCCACAGAGTCTCTGGAAGACAACTTTTCATATTTTTATTGAGGATAATCAATCAGCCAGTACAGTATAATGAAATCCAAAGCTTGTTCTAGTGTCGTACTTTGATGGGGGGGGGGCAAAATATGTTCAAATGAATTATACATTTGCATATTACGGTGGCCCTGGGGTGCAAAACATGACAGCATTAGCGGAGGAAACAAAAACTGACAACCCAACACCATTAACCCATAGCACAACATTAACAGAAATAAAGCATTTTTGAAAACAAAGTGCTAGCCATACAGCAATATTAATTGACGACACATAAGAGGTTATGCATAGAAAACACAAAAAAACATTAATAATAATAGTAACATTAGCAAAGCAAAAGGCTAGGTCTTTAATGCTCAGTGAACACCATATATTAGCATTCCTATAGATCTCAGTGCCATGTGCTTAGCTGGTGATTGCAAAAATACTTGTATACTTGTCAGAATAAACAGGTACAGTACTTTTGGTTGGAGACTTTTTTTTTGCCCCAAAATGATGTAGTTATGACATCTATCAACAGGGACTAGCTGGCTAACCAAAGTTGTGTCAAACACAGAGGCTGCATATCAAATCACATACTTTCTGAGTAGGTATTATTTTGGAAGAAGTATTTACCTTTGTGATTCTTTAAAAAGTATGTTTTATAGACTATGAATGTATGTTGTATGAATGAAATCTGAACGCACTACATTTGTTGCATTGTCATTGTCATGTAACCTACTAGCGTCACTTGTGTTGCTTCATTTCCATTCACTCTTCTCTCCTGTAGCCTCATGGGATAGTGAAGTGTCCATGAAATGGGCACTTCAGAATCTCGTTGGAAGTAATAGGTCATCTGGGTACTTTTCGCCTACTATTTTATGAATACTGTGAATTCAGTCATGCTAGTCTTTTCACGTACAGTACAGTAAGAAATTATCAGGGATTGAAATTAACTTTTTTACTCACCAGCCAATTTGGCTACTAAATTTTTAAGTTACCGGCCATTCATAACTTCTACCAGCCAAAAAAAAAAAACAGCTTGAGGCTGTCTACATGACAAAGCGACTGTTGCAAATCATTTTGTGTCGGTACTAAGGGTGTGCGATATTGACAAAAAATAATATCTCAATATTTTCTGGGATTTTATTGATAAAGATAATTAGACAATATTTTGCTGAGTGTGTTATTGTGCTGATATCTTAAGGACTACCGTGGACAGCTGACTCCTAAAGTTTTTGATATTCTTCATATTCTGTGTGGTCAGTTCACAGCAGTGATAGAAATTAATCTTTTCCAATAAGTTTAGATTGATTTTTACCTTTTATGGGCATTTTTACCTTTATAAATCCATTTTTACTAAAAGTGTGCATCATCTTTTGAGACAAATTCTTACGTTTAATCAGGCAATTATAACAAGACTACATTTAGGCTGTTACTAAACAAATTAAATCAGTATCAATAAAATTCATCTTTGCAGAAGTTGAATACGAAATGGCATTTAGATGTATTTACACATGTTAATGCAGTTTAGAGGGACATGGGATGCTTTAACCTGCAGTTACAAATGCATAAATAATGTTTTGATATTTTAAACATGAAATGTTGAATAGTGACATTTAAATTATTTTAAAAATTAAAAGATACTTTAAATGTGAAATTAAATCCGCCCGTAAGTGGCAGCAAGTCACTGTTAAGTGAGTCATTGCGATTGAACCGAATCATTTAAACGGTTGATTTTGTTCAGAGACGCAAAACAGCGCTGTGTTTGGAATGTTTTCTGTTGGCGAAATAACGCAAAAACAGCCAATATAGTGTCTAAAACGTAAGTCTCTTGATATTAACTTATTGTTTATTGAACTGTTGTATAAAATCAATATCACATTTGTAACCATGCTGATTTTTTTTTTAAACGGCACTCTTCGTGTGATATTAACTATATGAATTGATATAAATATATACATTTTCCAACCCCCTTATCTTGAATTATGTGATCATTCGTAATGCATATTAACAGACTGAATCATGCAGTGAAAGAATGCACTCTAAATGCGCACAGCACAAAGTTAGTGTAACCAGACTACATCACGTCACGTATGTGTGCACTTTGTAACTTAGGTGTGTTTTGTTTGGTTTTTGCAATATACTCGATAATGTCATGCTGTCTCACGAGTTCAGTATTTGCGCTAAACCTGCGCAGATTTGGCTTGCATGAACTTCCCAAAGAAATGAATGAGTGAACATAACTTACGAAAAGTAACCCGCCAAACTGGCTAGTGATTTGACAGCGTTCCCCGCCACAGCTGATTTTTACCCGCATTTGGCGGGTTGGCGGGTGTTAATTTCAAACCCTGTATACTATATAGTAGGGAAGTGTGCAATTTTGTATGCAGCCAGAGTGATCTGTGACATGCCATTTATGACTCAGTTGATTGACTCAAATAAATAAATACAATTGTGTTCATGAATCAAAGATGGCAGAATCCGGATTGTGTTCATGTGGGGGTCCTGCACCAGCTGAGCAGCTGCCATTAAGATGAATGTGAATGCTAACGTAGATTTTTCTCCAGGTATAGTTTTATAGACCTCCTTGCTCCAATTAGCTTCTTTGAAATGCCCACCATAGCATACCAACAAAATGCCTGTTGTTTCAAACAATATGCAATTTGGCTGTTTCTTAGTCACAACAGGGAAATTGAGGAGATTGTATAAAGGAATGTGTTGTTTTGCAGCAGTGGAATGAACATACCCACTCAGAGTCTTGCTTGGCTGGTCTGAAGAACCTGCAGGAAGCCTGTCTCTTTCAGTGTGGAACTGAATTGTATTGATAGCTGTGGGTGTGCCATGTATGTGTCATTTCAGGCCTGTGGAAGTGAGATCGAGCTATTTGATACCTGCGGTTTAACAAGGTTTAACAGTTTCCATGATGTGTATCTGGAGAACAGCTGTGAATGGAATAAGCGATCAAAAGATGATTGAACTGCATTATTAAGCTTGTTTTACCTGACGAACTTCGATTATTAAGACATATATGATGATATTGACATTTACACTCATTTACATTTTATGAGAAAGAACATTATGTGAATAAATTACTTGTTTGTGGCTCCGTTTTAAAAAGAACAACTCTATGTCCTCAATGTGCATGTTAAAATTAATTATATATATATATATAGATTTATTTTTATTTTTTTTATATATATATTCTTTTTTAATCAGTATTTACTGATTTATTTCCTGAATGTTATTTGCATAATAACATAATCCTGAAATAATGTCATAATGATTTCATTAAGTATCATATTTTAGTGGAAACTTTCCATATTTTTTACTATAAGCTATGGAATGCAAAATAAGAATCAACCTAAACAGGATTGTGATTGAAGGACTGGGAACATGATTATGTCTGCTCACAGTTTGAAGGTAAATGTCATATTAGGCGACTATGCAGCACTTTTCAGAGAGCTTACACCCTGCTAGCTGCATTCTACAGTGTTAGTTAGCTAGTAGTTACTTATCCTCGAGTTTGGATTTACATTCCAATTTAAGTAAGTACTTACAAACAGCTGGTGCAGCCCTACCCAGGGATTGATTAGCTGTATTGAGTGTAATCAGAGCTTCATGACTTCCTGGATTATCTTCCCCTGTTTATGTAGCACAACTCATTTTAGAGAGTTTAAAAGCCTACAATCTGATTTAGAAATCTTAGCGAATAATTTAATATCAGTCAACAAAACTAGGCCAAAGAAATTCAAGTTATAATACTGTATGCCATTTGGTGCTTATTATTTATTGTGGTTTTATTTTAGCAATATCACATGTGCAGTTGTGCTGTTGTACTAAATATCAGGCTTTTATGCAACTGTTAAAATTCAGATAAAAACTTGCTGGATTGTATAGTTCTACTTTGCAAAATGAAAATAGTTCCAAAAGAAGCCAAAACATCAAACTGTGATTATCACCAATAAGGCCGAAGGTTTGGTTTGGTTGAGGCATACAGTATTTCTTAGAAGACAGGTGACGATCCTAAAATTGATATAATCACGAGTTATAGCATTTTTATACCAACCTGGCTGTTAAAGCAATGAGTCACAGAACTTCGATCATTCAACATTTTGGTTTTAAGAAAGTGCAGTTTTGTGGACGTCTGGTAATATCAGGAAGTCTCATCTCAATTTGCTCTGCTCTACTATATTATGACTGCAGAGCTGCAGTATCCAATTTGATTAAAAAAAATATCTAAAGTTATTTCAGTCTGAACTCTTACCCTGCCAGATGTTAAACTTTAAAAATATTATCTTTCTCTCCAGGCAGTGGTGGGTTCACTCATAGGTGACATGCAGTATGGCAGCAATGTTCGAGAGCTGCCACAGATTCACTGCATTTCTATGTCTCTCTTCCAAATGCTGTCTGTTTCAGTGATATCACATAAGAAACTGCAACCAAATATGACACCTTTACTAATTTACATCTCTGTTAAACAAATTCTAATTTAATCCGTTCCACAAGATTCAAACTTGTCTCTTGGACTTAAGGCAATACTTATTTCTACTGAGCCACATCAGCTCATGATCAGATTCCCTGTAAGACTAAAGGCCTTTCCACACAGAGCGTGATGCGAAAAAGCGAGGCAAATCGCCGACGAACGGTGCTTTCACACCGAATGCAAAACGATTGTTCGCCTTCTGCTAATTCACGCCTGCACGCTAGGTGGCGCCGACCAACAATGCATTTTTCCTCAGATATGTATCTCGTAAATGGATTTAACATCATCCTCTGCTCCATAAATAGCATTAAATTAAGATAAACAAAGTTTGGCTCTACACCAGAAACACAAACTATCTATAATGCTTACAAGAATAGGCTACATCCTAAAATATAATTAGAAGTACAATTAGCGTCAATCTACACTTGAAAATGTATGTAATTATTAATGTATTTGCTTACCCACTTTATACCATCATTGAGTGCTTGTAATAACTTCCGATTGTGATCTTGATTTTGATTAATAAGCGGACACATGCACTCTTTGTATGTTTAATAATGCTACACTGCTAATATTTATCATAAACATCCTTTAGTGCTATAAAAATACCATGAGCTGCATACAAAACACAGAAAATATATCGTCATAATCATGTCTATTTGCTTTCATATCTCATGTGTAGAAAAAGAGTTAACGCGCTCTGACTCATAACACTCGCGAGCACGTGGAAGAAAACGGACGGTGCTCTACTGTGATTACATAATTCAGTGGACAATTAATAGAAATGTTATTCTGTATAAAGAACATGTGAGAATAAACCTGTTCTCAAATACCAACGATAACAAGAACTCAGCATCCACTCTCTCCTCTTATCCGATGGCCCGTGATTTCGCTTTGCGAAACTGAAACGATTCGTCAGACTGGTTCGAAAAAAACATTCGCATTTTCGGTGAGCGAATTTTCGCGGTCTATGTGGAAGCATCCATAGAAATCTATTTTATATTCCAGTGCGTCATCGCGTCCGATATTCGTTTCTCTTTTTCGCGCTCAGTGTGGAAAGGCCTTAAGGGAACCAGAGTTAGATTGCCCCCCCTGCTTTATGGGCATGTACTATATACTGTTGTCTACATAAAGAATTGCCTTTAAGGACAATAAAGCTAAAGATAATCCCACTGCCCCCGCTGGTTTGTTTTCATACTGTGTTTTTTGGTTCCGAACCACGGTACATTTGCGTCACCAGAGTGGCAGCTGTTTACCCCTGTTACTAGGTTACAGTGCAGAATATGGCAAAATATATGCTTGCTCGTTTCATTTTTTGCTTATGATTTTGAAAATTTGTGATTAATTTCCAAAACTCCAACAGAGACTGGCACATGCATCTATTTGTCATGACTGTAATGCAAAGCTTCAAATATAAATTATTTCTGCTGCAGCACGTCAGTCACACGGGAAATTGAGTGATTAAACACATAAATGCACCATTTGACAAATTCACATGCTATTAATAGTTGTTAGCTTCCATGATTCAGTACGACTGCATTCACATCAGAAGCAAACTGTACCGGAGTTTGCATGAACCGAACCCCAGACCACCCTTTCTAGGCAGACTCGAGTACGGTTCGCGGGTGCCCACCCGAGTTCAGAAAACAGCATTCACACTATCAAAACAAACCAAACTCTGATGTCAATCGAACCCGGGCACCAAAAAAGTGCTAGTATGAAGCCCTCTAAAATACGAGAATCACCTGACACATTTTCAGACAGGTAGGTCTAGTTGCGCTTTCAAAAATCCAATGTGTTCCCAATGTCAAAGTGACACGACTTTTACTGGTCTCTCAGAGATGAACCCTTCTCTGAATGACTTTGAAGCGAGATAATACATTGATATTTGCAGAATGTTGACCTTGCACTGTTCACAAGTTCTGGTCTAGAGAAAGTGGAGTGATACAAACAAAGGAAAGCCCCCAGTGCTGTTGGATTGTACACTATGCACTTTTGGAATACCGCTCAGCCAATCAAATAAGTGGACCAGCATGTTATAGGCCTATATATAACAAATATGAGTAGTAGGCTCTTCTGTGGTTAAATAGTTTGACATATTGCATGTCCCAGTTAGTCAGGCACTGTTTTTGTTGATGATACCTCCATCAAACCACTTTCAGACCAGCACCAAAACTCATATTTGGAGATTTAGAATACATTCAAGCAAGCTTTAGAGCTTTTACAATATCTACAATGAATACAGTGTTTATTTCTTGGTAGAAACCAAATTACACATGAACATAAATCTATACAGGCTCACTGGAAATACGTGCCTCTACCTACATTTCTGTGGGTAGTGTGTGGTGGGTTGGTACGTCAGGTAATCACGTAATTATATAGACACAGGTGATATTTCAGTTTCCTCGTGGCATTGCACTGATGTGACCTGTTTGTGTGGGTCTTGTATCTTCCTCACTCCTCTGGAAAGGTATGGTTGTCGTTTTTAAAGTCTTTTAGACAAAAGGGAGTTATAAATTTAATATATGGGTGTTTGGGGAGAAACTAATTTAATTCGTATTTGGATTAATGTGATTGTCTTTTCATGTAATTTTAGATTAGTCGTTTGCGTCCAGGCATTGTTAGTGAGTATATAAGTGTCGTGCACATGAAAGGTACATTTTCTTTTACCTTAGTTATATCATAAATGTTTGAGGGGAGAAAAGCGGAGAGAGAGAAGCAGAAGAAAAATGTCTATTTGTTGTTTTGCAGAAGTCGCCAGCTGCTGCTTTGTTGTGGCTTTTATACCGGTTCCAGTTTTGGGACGCTGGATTGTTGCTTGCACACTGTTTCTTTGAACGCCTTCAGTTCGCTATTGTCTGTACATCACTTTCCTTGGAGACACAAGATCTTTGCCTCTTGTTCCGCTGCCACCTGGTGGTCGGTTGCCAGTACATTGTTGATTTGTGTTGTTCGCCTGTGCGTGTGTGTCTAAAATTGGGTGTGTGTGTGCGCATTTGAGTTGGATTTAAGTTTCTTTTTTTTGGTGTTGTTGTAGTTGTTTGGTTTGTTTATTGTATTCTTATTTGTATTATTTGGTTCCCTTTCATGGGAACTTCGAACTGCATCCTCTAGGGGTCGCTATGGGGAACGCCTCGTCGTGACTCGTATCTGAAGCATACATTGAAAAAACACCAACTCGTTGGCCGGCGACAGCCATGACGTCACTACCGGTGCGACTACAGTATAAATCGGTGCCGGGAGCTACACATCGTTCTCTTCTTCGTCTTCATTGACTGTTCTGTTTGAAGCGTGCATTTTCAAGGAAAAAGTAAGAGCTATCTATTTATTATGGCGAGCACTAGTAGAGCATTTAGAAGGTGTGTGCATCCGTGTCAGCGCTATTTGACACCAGATGACACACACGATTTATGTGTTGTTTGTTTGGGCGAGGAGCACGCACGCGGTGTCCTCGAGGGGGCAATCTGCGTGCATTGTGAGTTTTTTCCAATGAAAAAACTCCGTTCTCGTTTGTCTCTCTTTTCAAGTAAAGAGGGGCAGCCATCTGCTTCCCGCGGTTCAGGACCCTCCGCTGCTGAGGCACGGAGGAGAATGAGCTCGTGGGGATCTCAGGTGGACCTGGCCGATGAGTTTAGAGAGGGGCTTTCCTTCTCGCGCTCATCGGCGGGGGGCGAGAGACAGCCACTGGAGGATGATGTTCTCTCTTTAACATCATCTGATCCAGGGGCCAGTGCTCTGCTGGGGTCAGCCCAGGAAGAGCAGGAAATGGATGATGAGAGCGGAGAAGCTGAGGCTGAGCCTTCTCAATCCTCCTGCCCTGCGTATGATGAGCTCTTAGAGGTTATGGGTCGCGCCACGGCAAGACTTGACTTGCCATGGAAGCGGACTAAGGAAGTGGCGTCGCGAGGTCGTCTCGACGAACGTTATCTTTCTGGCCATAACCCTCCAGCTCAGGTGAGTCTTCCTTTCCTTCCTGATCTCCATACTGAGATCGAGAAGGAATGGAAGAAGCCGTTTTCCTCACGCATCCATCGGTTTCAGCATACCAGTTATGCGAATATCGAGGCGGTGCGCGAAAACGGCTATGAGAGAATGCCCCCTGTAGAAGAGACGCTAGCTAGCTATCTCTCTATGGGAGAGACATCATCTCTCAAAACTCCCTCCTTGCCATCCATGCCTCTTCAAGCTACATCTAAAATGAATGGCAAGGCATACGCAGCAGCAGGTTAGGCTGTTGCTTCACTGCACACGATGGCGGTGCTTCAAGCATACCAGGCTGATCTGCTGAAAGACCTGGATAAAGGCGAGGGCCTTTCTTCTGATGAGATGGCTGAGTTACGCCGCACCACGGATCTTGCTCTTCGTGCTACTAAGCAGGCTGCCTCTGCCATGGGCAGATCTATGGCAGCGATGGTAGTAACGGAGAGGCAGCTGTGGGTAAACCTGGCAGACATCGGGAAGAAAGAAAGGGGTTTTCTTCTCGATGCCCCGGTTTCGCCCTCTGAACTTTTTGGTACATCCGTTGAGGCGGTCGTCGAAAAGTTCAGGGAGGCGAAGGCGCGCTCAGCGGCCTTCAAAACCTTCATTCCGCGAAGGTCCAGGTCTGAGCCCGAACAACCCAGGGGTCCTGGTCCGTCTCGATTTGAGGATCAGAGACGAGCACAGAAGGCTAGTGTCGCGACTCGCGCTCCTCCTCCGCCTGCGGGTAGGGGTAGGAAGTATCGTGGGTCGAAGGGAGGTAGGCAGGACCTGAGGGATGTGATCCAGACAAGGCGTCAGCGCTTTTGTCCGGATCAGAGTAATACTTAGGTATCCACTCTTTTCCTCAGGGGGTGTAACATCTACCCCTTTCTTCCCCTTCCTAATTCCCCTGTAACCACCATATCGCCACCTGACCGAGGTCAGGTGGAAGCTTCCTGCATAACAGTCTCCTTCTGGACCTATGATGTTTTGGTTGGTTCTATGGTTATCATAGTAACCACCTTACTGAAGGTCCGGTCTAGAGGCTTTTCCGGACAGAGCTCCAACGCGGGAGCCGTGGTGGGTGAGTACGATCCATGTCTAAATATATGTATATAAATATATGTATGTGCTATGGAATTGGTGGTTGTGTGTACCCTTCTGCTAGTTTCTTTGCAGTGTTTCCCGTGCTGGGTTCAGAAACCGGGTGCTCGACTTGCAGTGTTTATTTCACTCGTCGAGATATGTCCAGAAGGTAAGTAAGGTTTCTGTTTCATACTTCCTGGATCATGCGGCTATAACACAGGCTTCTGCGGGAGTTTTGTGATTATCAGGCCTCCGGTGTCACTGCAGAAAATTTCCTGGACGTCCGGGCTGGGGTTTACGCTTTCATGCTACCCTGACTGGTCTACCGTATCCGGGTCGCCCTGAGGGGTTTTTCCCGATCACCAGGATATCCCCTTGAGGCATCACCCCCCCTCACCATTGAGGGTTATTGTGAGTATGATGTTTCTTTCGAGCGTTAATCCTCTCTGAGGAGTTAGATTCCTCGCTCCATGGGCTGTCCTCGTGGTAGTATTGAGACAATGCTCCCCTTTTATCAAAGGGTTACCTGAATGAGAGTTTGGCTAGACTGCAGTGTGCTTACCCCTCTGATTTTTCAATCATGCTGCAGGTCGAGCTCCCTCTCGTTGAGAGCTGGGTTTGTGCTCCCTCAGCCAAGGTAAACTACTGCTAGCGTTCCTGCATTGGAACATGCTGTAGGCCGAGCCCCCTTCTCGACTGAGAACTAGGTGTGTTGCCCCCACAGCTAAGTAAACTATTGCTAGCTGTTCCAGTTTGGAACATGCTGCAGGTCGAGCCCCGTCTCGGTTTGAGAGCTGAGTGTGTTGCTCCCTCAGCTGAATAACTGCTAGCTGTTCCACCATGGGAACATGCTGTAGGTTGAGCTCCCTCTCCATTGAGAGCTGGATGTTCTCCCCCAGCTACAGATTTACTGCTAGCCACTCCAGCATTATAGCCGTAGATATAGCGTCTGGGGATACGCTATTTTTATCTATAGGCTGCCTTTTCAGGGTGCCACGAGAACCCCTAGAACGGTATGCAAGTGTAGTGCACGTTATGCTTTGCCCCCTTTTCTAAAATCCACATAAGTGGTAAGTGTGCACGTTATGCTTTGCCCACTTTTCTAAAATCCACATAAGTGGTAAGTGTGCACGTTATGCTTTGCCCACTTTTCTAAAATCCACATAAGTGGTAAGTGTGCACGTTATGCTTTGCCCACTTTTCTAAAATCCACATAGCTGGTAAGTGCGCACGTTATGCTTTGCCCACTTTTCTAAAAATCCTGTATGGTAAGAGCTACGCGCAAGACTTCGTGCTCTTTTTGAGTGGTTTAAAACCCCGGTTCTGCCTTGGGCACCACTCCCCCTATGTATCCTCTGGATACCTACTTAACAGGGTATTGCTACTAAGGATCTGTTGAGACAGTTCCTTCACCACAAGACAAACGTGCGGTAGCCCCTGTGTGACAGACCAAGACTAGTATGATTCTAGGCTCTTGGTCGTATTCCCTTAAAGGAATCTGTTTCTGATTCCAAGCCTTGAGCTCTACCCCGGGCCCAGGAGTCTGGCCCTAACAGGTAAGTATTTTGGGGTATGTAGCCTAGGCCTTTGGCCGTAGGGAATAACGTCACTGACAGCCGTCTAAACGTCCCAGGGGCAACTCCCATAGCAATATGGTAGAGTTGGTATTTAGTGCTCGCCATGGTTCTGGCTTGCATTCCCCTCAGCATGGTGGCGTGGGTATACCGTTCCCCCTAGCGACCCCTAGAGGACGCAGTTCGAAGTTCCCATGAAAGGGAACGTCTCGGGTTACTTATGTAACCATGGTTCCCTGAGTAGGGAACGAGACACTGCGTCCTCTAGGTTTCTTGCCATGCTGCGGACGCAAGCTTCAGACGAAGAAGTGAATGATGTGTAGCTCCCGGCACCGATTTATACTGTAGTCGCACCGGTAGTGACGTCATGGCTGTCGCCGGCCAACGAGTTGGTGTTTTTTCAATGTATGCTTCAGATACGAGTCACGACGAGGCGTTCCCCATAGCGACCCCTAGAGGACGCAGTGTCTCGTTCCCTACTCAGGGAACCATGGTTACATAAGTAACCCGAGACGTTTTGTTGTAAGTCGATTTGGGTGTTTGTTTGAATTTTGTTATTGGGGTTTGGGTACTATTTCTTTGTCTTGCCTTACATTGATATTGCTCAGTTAAGGAACGGACAGTTTATGGTTTATTTTGGGGTGATTTTCTTTTGATTTTGTTCTTTTCTCTTTTCTGATGGTGTGTTATGTTGTGTTGGTTTGAAGTAGTGAATGTATATATTTTTTTGGTTTTTTTTGTTGATTGGTTGGTTTGGATTGTTTAAATGTATTTTTTGTCCACTCTTGGTTCATGATTTGAGCTGTATCTAATGATTGGTGTAAAGATATAACATCAAAGAAAGTAACCGCCTTTTATTTTTTGTTGTGATCCGTTTCTTTTTTTTGCATTGTTATTCATTGCTATTATTGTCATTTTTTTGTGAGTATAGGGGTGGCCGGTTCATTTGGTCCGACTAAACCAAAGCCATTGGGCTGGTTATATAGTGTTGAAGCACAGTGTACAGTAATTGAAGGCTTGTGTCTTTGGGGCCCCATAAGCAAGGTATTTGGACACCTCCGCTACCAATGCCAATGAATGCTCGTTTGGTTTAAGCCAAGTGGTTGACTTTTAAGGTGTAAAGTGTCTTTTTTATGAATGTTGAGCTCAATGTTTTTAGTAGTGATTTTGATAAATAAACTTGTGATCTTGTGGCATTGTTCCTGTTTGTCCTTTTCATTTAATTGAAAGCCTGCTACCGGGAGGCTTATAAATTTGGGTGTTCATCAGGGGTATAATCTGATTAGGTCTCGATCACATATACATACAAATTGCTGCAGTTTTCACTTGAAATGAACACTATAGGCAGTAAAACTCCAACAGCTATTATTCCTTTTCACACAAAGTATGATTTACAGGGCAAGAGTTTCAATTAAGAGCCTAATTTTTGCACAATTTCTTGAAAAATATTGTTATGACTTCAAAACTCAAATCACATATACAGCTTCATACAGTATGTATGGGTTTTTGAACTCCGTAGCTCATGCGATACGGTGTTGCACTTGTGAGGTGAAGCACTCTGGTATGAATCCCATAAAACTATGGTTCGACAAAACCGCACAAACCCACATGTAAAGAAGTTAAAATAACACAGTTGCATCAGCAAATGTGTTTTTATATCACTTTTGCATTCGTTAACACTTATTGGGTAGGTTTAGGGTTGGGTTTGATGTAGGGGGTATTTCCAGCGATAGCCTTTTAGCAACACTCCCAGGATATTTGAATTCTGAACTTCAGCAATACATACCTAAAGCAACGTAAAAACGCAGCAATACGTATCATCGGATTCAGACATGCTGTTTCCTGAGAAGACATTTCTGCTTTCTGATCCAATACAGGTGGTAAGATATACTGAAGTGATTCAATATGCCATGCTTGGTCATAGTGTTTCTCTGAAAAACTTTTTGAGATAGCCCACCCATTGTCATCTAGTCCTGTGAATTCTCAGAACGAGAGATCCCAACAGAATATTGAATGCTTCAGTCAGTGCCTGGCATTCTCAAACAGCAGTCTGACACAGACCCTTTGCACACAGGTGTTTGCTTTACACTTTGATGCTGTAGCTGGCAATAATTGGAAGTATTCAGAGTTGTTCCTCTAAGCTGTGTTTCTACCACTAAACGTTTGAAGGGGGTTTTAACTAAGAGCCGGTTGAAAGTAGCAAACATCTAGCAGCGTAACATAAAGGCTTTGCGGGATTAAGCGTGCTGCTGGGTATTGCTGGATTTACCCTTTGACATGGTAATTCACACAAAAGCAGCACTGACACCTGAAATACTGCCTTTATAGCACCACTAGATCTGATGCACAGTTACAACAGTGACGATGCATATGATTTGATTATGTTTAAGCCTCCTGAGATTACAGATTACAGAATATAAGAAGATTGCTGGTAGACTAAATTTTAAATGTGAATAGTGTTGCGTGTGGTTGCTCAGGGTGTTGCTGTGCAGTTGCTAATGCTGATTTTAGCCCTGATTTGCAGTCAGGCTAAGTCTGTGCTGTCGGCTTCTGTCTGCAGATTTTGCAACATACTGTAGGCTCATTGGAAAAATGTGCCTCTACCTACATTTTTGCAGAACTCGAAAAATTTACCCATACAGCTGAAATGAACACTAGTGGTGGTAAAACCAACAACTTTTATTCATTTTTCACATAAATTGATTACAGGGGCAAATTATCAATTAATAAATAATTTTTTCATGAAGTTCCTTGCAAAATACTGTAACACTAGTGCATGATTTGACCACAGTGCATGGTTTGTTAAATAAATAAATAAAAATAAATTTCTACTTTTGTATAATATAACCAGCTATGTATATATAGCTTTTCTGACGTAGTAAAATTGCTCAGTAGCTCACCTGATACAACAGTGTACTTGTGATGTGAAATGCTTGGGTACGAATTACAACACTTGCTAAAAGAGCCTAAATGGCATAGTTGCTTCAGCAAATGCTTTTTTATCTGAAGTTTGTTTTTGGTGACAGTTTTATGCTATCAGTTAAATTTGGTGTAGAGCAATCGACATAGTAAAACATTGACAGATTCACATTTGTTTTAGATCAAACTGAATGTGCATTTAGTGCCACTCACTGTGTTGCGAAACGTGCAAGAAACAATGTAATATAATTTTGCAGAAATGTCACCACAGGTAGATTTTTGTTTTTCATTGAAACTGACTTAAAATGTTTGGCAGTCTGAGACTCCAATTTCTTACCCTTAAACTATGATTCCACCTGCTTTGAGTAGTGCTTCAGTTGTTGGTAACTATTGAGGAAATCGTCTGGGTTACTTGTGTAACCCTCGTTCCCTGAAGGAGGGAACG
>NW_015506344.1:292520-295099 GCF_001515645.1 Sinocyclocheilus grahami | reverse complement strand
GTCTGGTAGACGGGGCTCTAGCTGAAGCGATGGTGTTTACTACCGCTGGAGGTAGCCCACCTAGAACCTCCGCGTCCCGTCCAGGGACCATAAGTGGAGATTCCACAAGTCTGGACGCGGGTGCCAGAGGGTGCCCCCTCTCTGAGAAAGGAGATCCCTCCTCAGAGGAATTCGCCAAGGAGGGGCTGTCGCGAGGAGCATCAGTTCGGGGAACCAAGTCCGACTGGGCCAGTATGGCGCCACCAAGAGGACCTGCTCCTCGTCCTCCCTGACCTTGCACAGTGTCTGTGCGAGAAGGCTCACTGGGGGAAACGCATATTTGCGTAGGCCCCGAGGCCAGCTGCACGCCAGTGCGTCCGTGCCGAGGGGTCCCTCGGCCAGGGAGTAAAACCACTGGCAATGGGACGTGTCCGGGGAGGCAAACAGGTCTACCTGAGCGTCCCCAAAGCGTCTCCAAATCAGCTGGACTGTCTCGGGGTGGAGTCGCCATTCTCCCGGAGGGGCGGGCTGACGTGAGAGCTCGTCGGCTGCACGATTGAGCTCGCCTGGGATGTGAACGGCGCGAAGCGACCTCAGATGCTTCTGACTCCAGAGGAGGAGATGGCGGGCGAGTTGCGACATGCGACGGGAGCGTAGACCGCCCTGGTGGTTGATGTACGCAACGGTCGCAGTGTTGTCCGTACGGACCAGTACGTGCTTGTCGTGTAGCAGCGATTTGAAGCGGCGCAGAGCCAGCCATACTGCTTGCAACTCGAGGCAGTTGATATGCCACTGTAGTCGGGGCCCCGACCAGAGCCCCGCAGCTGCATTCCCACTGCACATGGCACCCCAGCCCCTGGCGGAGGCATCTGTTGACACAACAACATGCCTGGATACTTGCCCAAGGGATACTCCTGTCCGAAGAAAGGCAAGATCTGTCCATGGGCTGAGGGTCTGACGGCAGAACGGGGTAACAGAAACCCGGTAAGTGCCGTGTCGCCATGCCCATCTCGGGACCCGGTCGTGAAGCCAACGCTGAAGCGGTCTCATATGAAGCAACCCGAGCGGCGTGACAGCGGCTGCGGATGCCATATGCCCCAGGAGCCTCTGAAATTGTTTCAGTGGAACCGCCGTCTTGCACTGGAAGGACCCCAGGCAGTTCAGCATCGACTGCGCACGCTCTACTGAGAGACGTGCCGAGAGGTTGACCGAGTCCAGCTCCATGCCGAGAAAAGAGATCCTCTGCACCGGAGAGAGTTTGCTCTTTTCCCAGTTGACCCGAAGCCCCAATCGGCTGAGGTGACTGAGCACCATATCCCTGTGTTCGCACAACTGTGCTCGGGACTGGGCCAGTATGAGCCAGTCGTCGAGGTAGTTGAGAACGCGAATGCCCGCTTCCCTCAATGGAACGAGGGCTGCCTCCACGACCTTGGTGAAGACACGAGGCGACAGGGATAGCCCGAAGGGGAGGACCTTGTACTGATATGCTCGCCCTTCGAACGCAAAGCGGAGAAACGGTCTGTGTCGAGGGAGAATCGAGACATGAAAGTACGCGTCCTTGAGGTCGACCGCTGCAAACCAATCGAAAGGACGGACGCATTGAAAGATGCGTTTCTGTGTCAACATCCTGAACGGGAGCTTGTGAAGGGTCCGGTTCAGTACGCGCAGGTCCAGGATCGGTCGTAACCCACCGCCTTTCTTGGGTACGATGAAGTATGGGCTGTAGAAGCCCGACCTCATCTCGGCTGGAGGGACCGGCTGTATCGCGTCCTTCGCTAGCAGGACCGCGATCTCTGTACGCAAGACAGGAGCATCCTTGTCCGGCACAGAGGTGAACCGAATGCCCCTGAACTTGGGAGGGCGCCGGGCGAATTGAATCGCGTAGCCGAGTCTGATGGTTCTCAGGAGCCAGCGAGACGGCCTGGGGAGCGCTAACCAGGCCCCCAGCGACCGAACTAGCGGGACCAGGGCGACCACCGACGTACCCGCAGTGGGGCAGCGAAGTGGAACACAGGGACCCAACCCGGGAGGCCGCGCGTCCCAGGGTGGGGTCTGAGTGCGCAGCGCGCGACTTACCTGGCTCCACTGGTGGGCAGGGGGCTCGTGAGGAGGCGTAGCGTCCTTGAACTGAACCCTGCTGCCCACTAGCGAAGGGAGAGGGGGTCGGCTGTGTGGAGACTGGGTCTCGTGCACCGCCGTCCTCGCCCTCTTGGGACCCGGAGGCAAAGGAAACTGCTCTTTTAGTGAAGTTTTGGGTACCACTGGCTGGGTAGCCAGTGGCAGAACAAAAACAAACTGGAACATAGGATTCTCCACCCGGCCCTCCTCCGGGGGAAGGAGCGGGGCGGTCACCACCCAGAGCTCCGGGTCGCCCGTCTCAGGGACGCCGCCTGCTTTGACGCTTCACGGGCTTGGCAGGGGCGGAGGCGGGCTGCGGCGGTTTCCCGCGGTCAGCTCCGCGCTGCGGCCGTTGAGGAGGCTGCCGTTGAGGCCAGCGCCGGAGCGGAGGTGGAGGCCGCAGGAGGGCGCCCTCGGCAATGAGCAGACAGAGGGGATGCAGCCGGCGGTGGGGTGCGGACAGCAGCAGACCGCCGGGGCAG
>NW_015506344.1:286202-291218 GCF_001515645.1 Sinocyclocheilus grahami | reverse complement strand
ACTGACGTAACGTTGAACGTGACTGACTGAATGGGAACTAGTAATACATGACCACAACTCAAATACTCAGACTAGCAATTGGACCACAAATGTCAACAATATATTTAATTAGCTTGCTAACATTTTAGTCTGTAGGAGTTTTTCACCAAAGCGGAAAAAAAAGTATCTCCCTAACAAGCCACACAATTTGAGGCATCATTCAAGTCTAACACAAATAGTGTGCTTAAAATCTAAAGTTAGGAGTTTGTTCAAATCCCCAAGAATGAGCAATAATAATAGTGACGCTTGTGTTAACAAACACCACTAAATTAGACTGTGTGATGCTATGATGCTACTTTAAAGAATTCCTCTATATGTACAGCAGATTTGTTTGATGTTCTGAGTCTGATTAAATCTGTGCTTTCCTTTATTTCATCAAGGAATTTGCGAGGTTCGGTATAATTATTCTCTTCCGTTTTTAATGAACTCAAAGCCAAAGATTCCCACTAGTATGATTCAGTCACAAGCATGTTTTGAGCTGATTAGCATGATTTCAGTGCCAGGCACTTGATTGTTAGAGATGTATTTGGCTCTTCAGATCTGAAGTGTGCAGTAGATAATATCCTAAGGGAAAGCGTCCGTCCTTGACTAGCAAGTGATATCACTCTCCCTGCTGCCATATCTCTGATATCGGAATCGAGACTTGCCAAACAGTGTAGCAGAACCTAAGAAGATTGCATCCCTTATCCAGTTCCTGGCAGATTTTGCACAGAACGGAGGGAAATCTAATCTCATTTTGACAGACGTGTGAGCGTTAATCTCTTTGATCAGCCTGTGTGAAAGTTAACCTGACATCCAATCTGAAAGCATTTCTGTTCTCGAAATGAGAAAAAAAAAAAAAACTATACGGTTTCATGCCACTGCTGTGCTGAGTCACTATGCAAAAACTGAACTTTTTTTTTTTTTTGCAATCAAAACATCAAAATAAAAAAGCAATAAGCTATTATAATATAATGCTTTTAAGGGGGTCGTAAAACAAATCTGACTCTCCCAATATGGCAGAAGGCTTAAGTTGACTGCAAGAGCAAGCAGAGGCTTCATCATTGATTTTTACTGAGAGTGCAATATGTTAATTAAATGCTGGAGATCATTCTTTTTTTTACACACAACATGAGTGCTTTCCATATGAGTAAAAAAATAATTGGCTGAGGCTTCTGTTGAAGGTTTACATGGAAAAGTACATCAAAAGTTGACTTGTGGCTTTTATTCCATGCCTAAATAAAGTTTTAACAGATATATGCGTTTAAATTATACAGTACTTTTCTTCTGTAATTATGGACTATAAATGCAGACCAATTATCATTCACACAGGACCCAACATTTTGCTTAATTAAATGCTGGCTAGAATAAGAAAACATGTTCAGTATATTTACATTATTTGACAGACAGACAGACAGACAGAAAGTCAAAAAGAAATTGCCAAAGGAATCAACTTGTAATTCTGGCAATGCCAAAGGCACAAGCAATTATTTGCAACACAGTTTGTAATGATTTCCAAACATTATTTTACAAAATTGATTAGCAATCCTCTTTTGTAAGTGGTCACTTTCCAAGAAAATTAATGGACAGCTTATAACATTGTGAATTATGGAAATAAATAATGTAAGTGACCTAAACTGCAATCAATCAATCAATCAATCAATCAAAATAATGGTGTACCGATGTAACAGTGCATGTGTATTTATAAATGTAAGCCAGTAAGTAATAATGGGGTAAATGGGCTGTTTGATAGTTATTTGTTCAAATTATAATTGACTGTACAAAATATACCGTGTCTGTTATTTTTTAACTAGTAAACCAGGATTAATTTAGATCACTATTTCAAGCTTCTTTTAGAATCAGCAGTGTGTTGGCAGTCAGGCAATGCAAAATGTTGTCTATATTAATAAACTGTAAAAGTATAAAAAAGTTATCCAAACTTCTCACAAACTGACATTAATTTGCTGCAAATAAATATGTTTCCTAAGTTAATACATAGTTAATAACTAATTAATAGTAATTCATAAATGAAATAAATAATTGTAAGTAATTAAAAAAAATAATGTAATAAGTCAAGGTACACAGTGAATACTAAAAGGGAGCTTATTAAGTTTGTTTTTTTAATAGTAAATAAAAGTCAGAATTTGAACATGGGCAGACTCTCAAGTTGAGATTACTTTAAAACCCAAGTTTCAGAGTTAGACAGTGCCTCTCATGATTCCTATATTATTTCTGACAACAAAGCACTTGAACATGATAAATTCATAATTAAACTTTGGAAGAGGGAAGTAGTACTTTTTCCCATAGCACATGCAGGCAACGGTAACAGTATCGCTGACTTGTGCCACTGAATTTTTTTTTTCCCCCTAGATTTTTGTCATTTAGCAAGTGTAAATCTGGTGGTCAGCAAGTTCTGTTAAGAGCTGGAAAATTAAAGCTTCAATCTATCAGTAAACATTTAACCATAACGAAACTTAAAGCAATTCCGGACTGTGATTATAAAAAGGAAGTCCAATACAAAATCGTTACCCTCATCTCAACCCTATTTGTACTAGTTATATGTGCATTTAAGCAACTTCAGAAAATTACAAATGGCTGCCAGTGTCCTTAATCAAGAGACCGTGTGATATGCCAAACACCTTGGGGCTTGAGAGCAAATGCATAATGCATACGACAGAGAGTTCCTAAACGTACGTATAGACTATACACTTCCTGTACGTATAGTCCAAACTGTGTCAGCAGCCTCCCAGGATGCAGGATGACAGCTTGTTGTTAATGGTGATAATGAGCAGGGACTGGGCAGCCACACCCGTGCTCCACATAAGTCAAGATGATAAGTTACATGACCACAGCGTCCGGTGGCACAGGACACGTTCCGTGTGGTGCCATCTCCTGCTAATGTGTGATGTGTCTTTGAACAGCTGACAATGTGGAACAGGGTCATAAACAGTGTGGGGGAAAAAAAAACATTTGAATATGCGCGCATGAGTGTTTGATTGTTCCCTGAACATTTAAAGGTGCTGTCTGTTCTTAACCTGATTTGTGTGTCACTTGTCAATGTGTTATCATTATAGGTGAGTGATTTTGAGTAATTTTATTTCACAGTTACTTGTACGTATCACAATGTAATTATCTGGGACTGGAAGATTCAACCCAAAAAGTTTTTAAATATTATATAATATAAATGTATCCATATAAAATATGACTACTTTAGTTATTGTCTGATTATTTTTTCTCCTTATATTTGAAATAATATAAAACTGTTTAAATGTAAAACTATAAAAACTGTGATTTGTATCTTGCTAATATAACACTGGGCATGTACCAAAATATTACATTATTCATAACTGATTTATAAGTCTGCTTTTTATGGAGCCCTGTTTCCGGAGTAACCAGAGTAAAATATCAAAAAAGTAATTGTGAGAAGGTTTAAAATAAGAAAATAAAGGCTTTTTGCAAGATGTAAGTTTGCAATTATGAGAAACACAATTGCTAATAATGGCACATTGCAAGATTTCACATTTTGAGCTATAAAGTTGCAATTAAAAGACAAAGTCGCAACTGTGAGATATTAAATTGCACTCATGAGAAATAAGTTAAGTCTCAGTTACAAGAAATAAAGTCGCAATTGTGAGATATAAAAATATAATATATATATATATATTTATAATATATGTATGTGTGTGTGACCGCACTTAAAGTTGATGTTGTTTGGCAACCGTAATGCACGACACCACATTCTCCCACCAAAAAACGAGTGGTGTATTCCCATGCATAAAAAAAATAAATAAACTAATTCTTATTATAATCAGCGAAGGCATCTACACTGAAAGTTGCAATTTTCCAAAAGAAAACCAAGCACTTCGAAATAGTCGAAAACAGTTTAAAAGCAACAGCAGGGAATTCACTTTGTTTAATGTTTTAATTAAGATACTATCTAAATTGGTCTAATCCTGTTTCCCCAGATTCCACCTTGGAACCTCTTAGAAGCAGTACATCAGCCTTTCCTGCCACTATCAAGGGAATTGTATATTTTCTGTTGTTTTCTAATCATAGCAGATGAACACAAGAAGTTCTCATTGAATTTGCTCTCTGTTGTTTGATAACATAACATCATCCTGTATCTCCCAAATCAAGGTGGCAGGCTGTGTTCCATTAGCAAGTATCAATACGTGTCATTCAAATCCCTACTCTCCAGCATGAGTCCTGAGTGGAGAACTTACTTTGACTATTAGAACAATATAAATATTGGCAGCTCAGATAACACAGAGTGGGGCTTTCTCTCTGGAGGGGGCTGTAACCAGGGAGGAGATCGAAGATTTGCCAGTACTGTACTCAAGAGCCTTTATTACAACAGTAAAAGCCTTTCCATTGTGAATACTGCCGGCCGGCTGAAATGAAATGAATGGATGCTGCCTAATACCCGTTCTCTGAGTGATATGCTGAATTGACAGTTGGTTATTGACAATGGTTTTCGTGATGTGAGTTACTAAAGTGGATTTTTTTTGTTAAAAATTAAATAAGTGGAATATCAGTAATATAAGTTCTGGTCTTTTCTCATAATGAGTCGATAGCTCTTTTTATAAAGGCCCTGTGTTCTCACTCCCAAGACACCAAATATTGACGAATGGACCACCGTCGCCTAATGGTGAGGAATAACATTAGCAACGTTGAACCTCTGGCTGAACCGCTACAGTAAAGGTTCCACAGAAGTGAAAGTAGAAGTCTGAGCATGAAAGCAACACAAGCAAATTTTGAATAATGACACAATTAATCTCAGAAAATGGCCTTATTGTATTTTTAGCAAGTGTCATAGGGAAATTCGATCTAGTTTTGTTACTTTTAGTAATTCATAGTAAAAAAGACAACCTTTCTTTACAGTATCCACTAGGGCTGCACGATTTGGATAGAAATTAAACAGATACTGCGATTTGAACTGTGCTATAATAATGATCATACTAATAAGTAGCATCTCATATTTCTGCATAAATAAATAAA
>NW_015506344.1:280885-286163 GCF_001515645.1 Sinocyclocheilus grahami | reverse complement strand
TAATGATATTTAAGTGTAACACTTTATTCAAGATAAAGGAGTCTGATTAGCAAGGAATATCAGAAAGCCAAGTCCTGACTGTGGCGAAAGGAGGAGCTGGGGATGGAGGAGGGTAATTTGCTCCGGAGCAAGCTGAAAAGCTGCTGAATAATACTGAATAGAGCTTATATAGGAATGCCGCGATAGGTGTCGTATTCCTATAGGTAGATGTGATCAGCTGAGAATCAGCTGATGCAAGCTTGACTCACGTGACCTGCCAGAACTAACGCTAACGCTTAATTTTTGGTGAGCCTAGGAGACTGCTTTGTAAAACATTAAAAACTTTTGAAAACCCAAACTATTTAATAATGATGATGATGATGATAATATAATTAATTGTTTAATTCTAAGGATGTTTTTATTTAACTTTTGGATAAATAATTTTGGGTATCACTTTACAGCATTTAATGTGTAGTAGTTAACATGAATTAACAATGAACAATACTTTTATAGCACTTATTAATAGTAGTCAATTTGTTGTTATTTTATGTAAGCCAGGGCTGTCCAAACTCGGTCCTGGAGGGCCGGTGTCCTGCAGAGTTTAGCTCCAACCCTAATTAAACACACCTGAACCAGCTAATCAAGCTGTTACTAGGCATACTAGAAACTTCCAGTCAGGTGTGTTGAGGCAAGTTGGAGCTAAACTCTGCAGGACACCGGCCCTCCAGGACCGAGTTTGGACAGCCCTGATGTAAGCTAATGATTTAGCTACTGTTAACAAATGACATTTTGTAAACTGTTGTACAATTTTGCTTATTACATTTTTGTCCAACTCAATGTCCAATGTAAAATCAGAGTCTTTGAGAACCACTGGTCAAGCTAAACAACTGAAAAAAAAAAACATATCTCGTCATTCAGTATTCTTGCTGTTTGTGAAAGAAACAACACTGTGTGAACACATTGTTGCGAGAGTGTCATAGAAACATCAGTGATTCAGTCTTCTCTTTGTGGCAGCTCTGGGTCAGTTGTTGCAGGAAAAAAATTCTGTTAGTCCTGTGGTTTTCACTCCTGGTGCTCAGGACTCTCAGCACTGCACATTCTCCTTTATTTTACACACCTGCTTTAGATCACCAGCTCATTAGGAGAGAACTCCATGAACTGAACTGAGCGAGTAAGATAAGAGAGACCTAGAAAATGTGCAGTATTGAAAACCACCGTCTCAGTGTTTCCCGAAGACAAGTTCAACACAAAGTTAAACAAATACATTGTTTTTTTTTCCACAAACATGATGAAATCATGAGACGCTAATGCGTAATGATGTCTACTGTATTTGGATGTTAACAGAATTCATGTGATATGTGCTGTGATTGGCCAATGTTGGGGTCTGTCCATTTACCTGCAGGCTACTATGAAGAAGATATGAACATGCTTGATAACTCATATCATATTTAATGAAAAACATTAGTTCTCACATTAAGTGATATACTGTTCTAGCCTGTATGCATGCATGAGGTAATGTGGATTTTTGTATATTCCTTTAATAATTCAAGTAGTCTTACGTGCACAAAATAAAGCTTTTTTGAATAATGTACCATAAGCATAGCTTTATCCTCAATGGATAGTAAAGACCTTGTTTTTGGTGAACAAAGAAAACATCATGATAATGCGTAATAAATTATAAATCATGATGATGTACTCATCTTACTTATTGTCTTAATTAAGGTGTTGTTCATCCATGACGTCATGAATGAAAGACTTTGAACTCATGTTAGTTCCTGATAATTCACGAGATATTAATGCATTAAGTAATGCATAATTCACACATTAATTTATGCATAAATTCATGGTAATTCATGTACCCTTACCATAAAGTGTTACACATTAAACGTCTCCAGGTTACGTATGTAACCATGGTTCCCCCGAAGGGAACGAGACGCTGCGTCGAAACGCTACGGGAATGCCTCCAGCGTGACCACGCTCTGAATCATATGTGTAATCAGTCGAATGGATGGGCGAGACGTCACGGGCGGGGTGACGTAGCGACCAGGAAGTATAAAAGCATGTGCGGTGAAACCGGCGTCAGCTTCAGGAGTGAAGCAAGCAAACAATACTTTTATAGCACTTATTAATAGTAGTCAATTTGTTGTTATTTTATGTAAGCCAGGGCTGTCCAAACTCGGTCCTGGAGGGCCGGTGTCCTGCAGAGTTTAGCTCCAACCCTAATTAAACACACCTGAACCAGCTAATCAAGCTGTTACTAGGCATACTAGAAACTTCCAGTCAGGTGTGTTGAGGCAAGTTGGAGCTAAACTCTGCAGGACACCGGCCCTCCAGGACCGAGTTTGGACAGCCCTGATGTAAGCTAATGATTTAGCTACTGTTAACAAATGACATTTTGTAAACTGTTGTACAATTTTGCTTATTACATTTTTGTCCAACTCAATGTCCAATGTAAAATCAGAGTCTTTGAGAACCACTGGTCAAGCTAAACAACTGAAAAAAAAAAACATATCTCGTCATTCAGTATTCTTGCTGTTTGTGAAAGAAACAACACTGTGTGAACACATTGTTGCGAGAGTGTCATAGAAACATCAGTGATTCAGTCTTCTCTTTGTGGCAGCTCTGGGTCAGTTGTTGCAGGAAAAAAATTCTGTTAGTCCTGTGGTTTTCACTCCTGGTGCTCAGGACTCGCACATTCTCACATTCTCCTTTATTTTACACACCTGCTTTAGATCACCAGCTCATTAGGAGAGAACTCCATGAACTGAACTAAGATAAGAAGATAAGAGAGACCTAGAAAATGTGCAGTATTGAAAACCACCGTCTCAGTGTTTCCCGAAGACAAGTTCAACACAAAGTTAAACAAATACATTGTTTTTTTTTCCACAAACATGATGAAATCATGAGACGCTAATGCGTAATGATGTCTACTGTATTTGGATGTTAACAGAATTCATGTGATATGTGCTGTGATTGGCCAATGTTGGGGTCTGTCCATTTACCTGCAGGCTACTATGAAGAAGATATGAACATGCTTGATAACTCATATCATATTTAATGAAAAACATTAGTTCTCACATTAAGTGATATACTGTTCTAGCCTGTATGCATGCATGAGGTAATGTGGATTTTTGTATATTCCTTTAATAATTCAAGTAGTCTTACGTGCACAAAATAAAGCTTTTTTGAATAATGTACCATAAGCATAGCTTTATCCTCAATGGATAGTAAAGACCTTGTTTTTGGTGAACAAAGAAAACATCATGATAATGCGTAATAAATTATAAATCATGATGATGTACTCATCTTACTTATTGTCTTAATTAAGGTGTTGTTCATCCATGACGTCATGAATGAAAGACTTTGAACTCATGTTAGTTCCTGATAATTCACGAGATATTAATGCATTAAGTAATGCATAATTCACACATTAATTTATGCATAAATTCATGGTAATTCATGTACCCTTACCATAAAGTGTTACACATTAAACGTCTCCAGGTTACGTATGTAACCATGGTTCCCCCGAAGGGAACGAGACGCTGCACGAGAATGCCCACGCCGCCAGACTTGCAAATCCCTGCCTAGTGTGGAAGAGCACAACTAAGGCGAGAGAAAAGGAAGCCAGGAATGGCTAAAGTAGGCGGGGGCCACCCGAAGGCCAACTTCTTGAGGAGTGAGCCATGACCCCCGAAGGAGAGGGGAGATCAGAGGGCTCAAGGCTATGGAATAGCATCCTGATTCACCGCTTAGCATAAGCTTCTCTGGCCGGAGGCCTCGGCCTCAGCGTACCGCAGAGGAAACGTGTAAGAAGAGGGTGTCTTCCCACTGAATGGCCACCGAGAGGGGGCGTGGTAGGCCGCAATGGCCGCCACGAAGACCTCTAGGGTGGTGCGAGTCAACCCTGCGGATAAACAGGCCTGCAGGAACTCCAGAACTGTACCAAACGGGCAGTTAGCTGGGTCGAGCTGGCGGTCTCCGCACCAAGTAGTACAGTTTCCTCATAGAGGGAGCTCTGGATGGAGGATGGTCTCAACAACCTTGGTTAAGAGACCAGAAGCTAGGAGTTGTGCCTCCTCAGAAGCCACACCCACAGCTTCCACAGCTCTGGGCGGAGGCGCGCCCTCCGCCTGTGAGAGGAGATCTCTCCTGACGGGAATCTCCCATGGAGTGCCGTCGAGGAGAGGAATCAGGTCCGAGAACCATACTCGGCCCGGCCAGAACAGGGCTACTGGCAGTCGACTGACCTCGTTCCAGCGCACTCTCTCCAGAACTCCCGGGAGCAGAACAATCAGGGGAAAGGTGTACAAACGAAGCCTCGGCCACGTCACAAGTAGATGAGTCAGAGAGAGAACCAGAGGGGACCGTGCGATATCATCTGAGTCGCAAACAAGTCCACCTGAGCCTGGCCAAAGACTCTCCAAGTCTGCTTCCCCCCTCGGGGTGAGGCATCTATTCCCCGGGTCTCGGCCCCTGCCTCGACAGGATGTCTGCCCCCACATATATAAACGCCCAGCAGCCCCTGCTGACCGCCTCAACCTCCTCAGAGGAAGAGAGGTAAACACGTGCTCTCACTCAAGAAATTTTTATCCCAAGAGCCCCTGTATATCTAACTTCTCATAGTTCAATAAATACTTCATTTTATTCCTCAGAATCAAATGCAAACAAACAGCCAGACAAGTAAACACGGTCTGGTGTGATAAGCTTCATATCAAAAATTATATATCTAACTTCTCATAGTTCGATAAATACTTAATTTTATTCCTCAGAATTAAATGCAGCCAAACAACCAGACGAGTAAACACGGTCTGGTGTGATAAGATCCCTTTCAAAAATCGAAAATGATAGATCTAACTTCTCATAGTCAGATAAATACTTAATTTAATTCCTCAGAATCAAATGCAGCCAAACAACCAAATGAGTAAACACGGTCTGGTGTGGTAAGATTCACATCAAAAACTGAAAATGATGTAATACACTTGTTGCCTTGGCAGCGCGTGAGCCACTTGGTCACACAAACAATATCAATCTCCTCTGAGAAAAATAGCCGCAGCAGCTAGCTATCGCTCAGAGGGGGAAGAAACCGCAGCGCGGGCTTCCGAGCCTCGAGAGAGAGAGAGTGCTGGATCTAGGGAGTGCAGGCGGAGAAAGGGCGAGCCATCTCCAACCCATCCGCTAGATCCACGTGCGATCCCTGCGATCCCTGCGATCTGAACCGCCGCTGTGCCTCGGCAATAGCGGGACCGAACCGCAATCTCGCAAGCACGGACACACTCCTCGGAGCATGCCCGGCGGGAGC
>NW_015506344.1:256386-279770 GCF_001515645.1 Sinocyclocheilus grahami | reverse complement strand
CTGGATCTAGGGAGTGCAGGCGGAGAAAGGGCGAGCCATCTCCAACCCATCCGCTAGATCCACGTGCGATCCCTGCGATCCCTGCGATCTGAACCGCCGCTGTGCCTCGGCAATAGCGGGACCGAACCGCAATCTCGCAAGCACGGACACACTCCTCGGAGCATGCCCGGCGGGAGCGGAGCTTTCAGCGGGGAGAAGCACAATCAGCCCCTTATTTCCGAGAGTCTTTTCTTTTTATAATCGTATTGACATAATGCTTGTGCGACTGTACAACAGCTCCGCTCCACAGTAAAGCTGCTCATTATAATATTAGGCATAATATGCTTGTGTAATGATGTTTGTGCAACTGGCGATCTCATCGACACCCTCATCAACCTCCTCGGAGGAAGACAGGCGGAGCGTCGAGCCCTCTCACCGGGGGAAACGAACCGCAGCGCGGGCTTCCAAACCCCGAGAGCGGGCGCTGGATCTGGTGGTTAAGGAAGAAGATAGGGACTCGCCAGTCTACATTCCCTCCACCGGATCCATATGCGAACCCCGTCTCGCCCATCCATTGGACTGATTACGCATGTGATTCAGAGCGTGGTCACGTTGGAGGCATTCCTGTAGCGTTTCGACGCAGCTTGAGTTCCTGAAGGGGAACTATATTTTAAAACATGAATTAAAAAAGCAGTTGTGGAAAAACATATTTATGGTCAATTTGAAAAGTGTTTGTTTATTTATTTATTTTTCATTTCATTTTATGAGTGGCGTTCCTAGTTCTCTAGATTTAATCAAAACAAACAGCAATGTGGACGCAATTCAATCTTTGTAAATTCCCCATATCATACTCCTACATTTGTCTTTTATAAAAATGAAAAGAAGCCCTTGTTTTATTGCTTGGGTAATTAGAAGATGGACTATTCTACTCTTCATGCCTTCCAACTGTCTCTACCCACAAGACAGAGTATACCAGAAAACCTCCACTCGCAGATGAAGCTCCTAACAGTAGCTGTTGTTTCTCTGCAGAGGCCGTTTGGTCTCCAGCAGCCTCTCTGTCCTGCTGAGGTCACTGTGTTGGAGTCATCATGGCCCGGAGCCGCTCTAATCCCCGTCCCCTGGGTGACATTATACTTCATCTGCCTTTTTTAATTAATGAGGAATTCAAAGAGAGCCATCTGATCCTCCTCGTGCTTCTTTTTCATTATCGCCGCTCTCTTTTGTTTCTGCTCTCATAAAGATTTTTTTATTTTTTAAACCAGGATGAGCTTTTAAACAATTAGCAAGAGGTGGACAACATTTCATCTCGATGTTATTAGGACAGACATGCACTGTAAGAGAGTATGAACTACTTCAGAGATGGTGGCCTTACGTTATTATTGTCAACGTTCACTTCAAAGCGAGGGAGTTCATCTCTCTTCATTTTATCCCTCTCACTGCTGCTATTTCATCATCAGTGGAATTACACCGTCAAAAATATCTCACCGTATGATCTGAATACTAGTGCGCTTCATAGTCAGAGACGCTTGGAGTTTTAACAAGCTCAGAACTTGTTTGATTTGATCAGTTTTTCAGCGTTAAAATAATTTGTTTTACATATAATTTTAAGAGTCAATTATGGCCACATATACATTGGAATGTTTTGGGGTGACAACCACATTTAAAGCACATAAACTAGAGTTTGTTTCTTTATCGGAACAGATTTGGAGAAATTTAGTATTACATCCCTTGCTCATCAGTGGATCATCTGCAGTGAATGGGTGCCGTCAGAATGAGAGTCCAAACATCTGATAAAAACATCACGATAATTCACCAGTAATCTCACGACTCCAGTCCATCAATTAACATCTTGTGAAGTGAAAAGCTGAGCTGTGTTTTTAAGAAACTCATCTACATCTCGGATGGTCTGAGGGTGAGGTAATTTTCAACAAACGTTCATTTTTTGGTGAGCTGTTCCTTTAAGGCTGGCAAGAAAATAAAATGTTTGGTCATTTCTCGCATACTATTGATACTAAATGTTTTTAATGTAATTTTATCACCAATTTAGCATGGAAATACATGCATAAAATTACCTTCTAAAGTGAAACACAAATGAGACCACAGTTCTCATTCAAATAGAGAACAGACAGAAAACATAATTTCACACTAAATTAAGACAAAGCTAAATGTGCCATTTATTATAATGGGTTTACTGTGTGTGACAGTTGCTGTTAATTTATTTAAACTAAAAACTGTTATGAGGGGTCATATTTTAGAATTATAAATAAATTATAACTAAAAACTGTCTGAAAATAATTACCCATTTAAGCCTCAGAAAAAAATACAATTAATTAATTAATACTTGTATCACCTTACTGACCTGTTAACATTTTGTTATATTCTACATTTGGAGATTCAGTGTGTCAGTATGTTTATGATTACACATTCAGACACACACACACACACACACACACACACACATATATATATATATATATATATATATATATATATATATATATATATATATAAAATAAGATCAAGACAACATTGAATATATTAAAGTTGCCATAATATTTGGATCCCACAGCACAATCAGGTGAGAAGCACTGATACACATAACACATAACAGTGAAATATAAGCTGACATAATTGCCATAGACAGGATGTCTTCCTCCTGTCTGTCAACGTGGGATTTTTCCTCAGCCTTATGACTGATCTAGGCTTAAATTGGAGTTCAGTTGCTCCTGTTTTTACATTGTTAGTGGGAGGGAGAGAAAGACAGAGAATTTTCGATGAGAGAGCTCATGCACATAGCCTGATGTGGAGCAGCCAAGTGCGATGAACTTTAGACAGGCCTGACGCAAGCCTGCATTACTAAATATACACAGGAGTACCACTCCCACTGGAGTCTATTACACACAAACACGCTCCTTTCTACTCAAGGAGTCACTCCAATAAACTATTGAATGGAGGCATTTTGTCAAGCATGCAGTGCTGTAAATGTTGGCTTTATGGGATATGGGTTTTAACATCTGGTATTGCTGTAGTTTATAATGTACTAGAACGCTGCTGCTTATCAAATGAGAGCAGATTTAAATTATAAAAAGAATAAATGAACTGCAATGAAGATTCTGTCATCATCTATTTATGGCCATGTCATTCAAAACCAACATGATTTTCTTCATTGGAGCACAAATGGAGATATTTAATAGAATGTTCATGCTGCTCTTTTCCATACGATGAAAGTGAATATATGGAAGTCTGTTTCGGCCTCAGAATGAATGGATGTAATTGTGACTTTTTAGCTTACATTTAAGAATTGCAAGACGTATAGATATATAGAAGTTCTAACTTTTTTTCTCAAAACTCTGAGTTTACATCTCACAATTATGACTTCATTTATTTATTTATTTATTTGCCATCGACCGACAGAAAGACTAAATTAATGAATAAGGTAATTGTCACTTTTTATCTCGCAATTCGTTTGCTAGTTAACATCCCACAATTCTGACTTTTCTTCTCAGAATTGTAAGAACAAAAGACAGAATTGTTAGATATAAACTCAGAATTGTGTGAAAAAGATGTCAGAATTGTGAGATAAAAATTTTTTTTTTTTTACATTCATTCATTCATTCATTCATTCTTTCTTCCACAGAATGGTGACTTGGAACTATCAGGTTCTAAATCAGGATCTTTTAGCTGGATCTATATTTTGGTTAGAAATTTAACAACAATTGTGTGTATTGTGTGCATTTCTTCATAAAAACAGTCCTTTCCACTAATATCCATACACATATCTGCATGATACAGCAACATTTACTCAAGCAATGTCATGAGTTTGGGGCTGGACTAACTGTAGTTCAGTTTTTGCAGTTCTGGTTAGTACTAGTGAAAGAGCAGAACGTACTCAGAACTTCAACTTTAATGACACATACAGTATAGTGAGCTGTAATTTTGATATTGTGTGTAATTCAATTTTATTTAAATGAATAGAAAACTGATTCATTGGAAAGTCTGACTCAAAAGAATGCTACTTCACAAAAACACATCAATAAATAACTAACTTGAGCAGAAGTCAATATTTCCAATAATAATTACTTAAATTTCAGTCTCTTCATCACACAAATAGTGTTGTATGACATCAGAAGACTTGAAATACTACATGTGAGTGTGTTTTTCTCACACATTCACTTTCATTATACGGAGATAAATGAGCATAAAAATAAAGTAAGTCAGTCTTACAGGTTTGGAAAGACATTAGGTAGAGTAAAAGATGAAATTAGTTTTCTTGTTTTTGCCGTGAACTGTTCCTGCAATGTGTAATGTGAAAAAAAAATATTTTGAATAGACAAATAGGAGAAAAATTGAAAGCGCACCATGTAGAGGCTTCCAAAAGGTTGGGCATATGGACACATTTTTTACAGGCACTCCTGCAGAACACTGATATTGATATTGTTTTTGATTGGCAGGCCATGGCGCCATGAATATAAATAATGAGAATTGTTGGTTTACGCTACTCAGTCTTGGTCAGTCTGCACGTGTGTGTGTGTGTGTGTGTGCACTGAGGTGAGGCAGAGGCAGGTGTTACTAGTAATGGATGGCTATAGGACAGGGAGAGAGAGACTGTGAGAGCATGTCCAGTCTTTCCTAAGGCTCTCCACAGCACTCCATTAATTGCATCCAGCCTCAAAAATTAATATTTGCTCTCTTTTTATGCAAAAAGGTTATTAAATAAACCTGCTGTAGCATGGGTGTGTGTTTGTGATGATACGAGCAGCTGCACGACCATTAGAGGTCTGACCGTACATACGTGTGTGTTTGTGTGTGTATGTTTTGGTGTGGTTAGAGGACGGTGTGTCTTTTTCAGGCATCTGGCTGCTCTATCATGCCTAAAGCAACATACTCATCTGTGCTTTGATCATGAAGACTAATGCATGCTCACAAACTCTCTCTCTCTGCTTCAATGTGTGAGGGTTGATTAAAGGGTTAACTTTAACTTCTGGTTTTCACTGTAATAAAAAAGTACTGTGGCACTGCCACGGTTGAGCTGCTATCAGATTGAAATAGTGTGGCATTTTGATACAGGCATATGATAGTCATGTTTCATATTGAACCATGGAACTTAAAATAGGTGTGAACATTTATGGATTTTTTCTGTTGATAGTGTTTTCGATCATGCCTTAAAGTGTAATGATTGCAATGAAGTCATGCACAAAATCGCATAAATGAAATCACAATATCACAATATTTACTTAAATTCACTAAAACAAATCCAAACAGACGTTCATAATTCACACACAAAACTTTAATGCAATATTTAGTCTATCACATGTGCAAAATACAACTGTATGCCAAGTGGGCATAAGTACTGACTAATGTTATGTAAAAATGGCCATTTATTGGGTATGTACAAATTGTCTACCAATATAACCTAAATAATACTTTGGATACTATAATAGCTATGATACTATTACTGGCTATAATAGTATTTCAATTATACAAAAAATTAAATAAATAAAAATTAGCACTGCATAGATGGTAAAGTACCTGAAGACTACTGTGGGAATATCATGAGGATATATAATGTGCAAATAGTAAACATTACAATATTAGTAAATCACAACAGACCTAAAAAGCTTTAATATCCAAATAAATAAATAAGTATTAGTCCAAATTGTTATGTTACATGACACAATATTTTATGTATACTGGTCTGGGTCATATAATCTCAAAATCAAAAGAAAAAAAAGTTGCTAAAAGAAAAATAAATAAGACAAATATATATATATATATAATAATAGTGAAAATATCAACTAAACTTCCTAGTATATTACATAGTTTATTACATTAATAATCATTTTAGAGGTGAATTGCTCTTAAATAGCATGACTCTTAACATTTTCTAAACAAATAGATTTTATTATTATTATTAATTTATTTTTGCTGTGATATTGACATGCCTTTAGTGAAGTTCAGTTGTACAATGTACAGGACAGAACTTTCATGGTGTTTTTATTAACAGTAATACCATGGGATTTTAGTTGGGGTTCTGTTTTGTTATTGCTGTGTTTCAGCAGGATTTGCTCCAGAGCTCCGATACCTGATACTTCTTGAACCATCAGGTTTAGCCCTCGGGACTGCTTTATAGAGCAACACCATTTTTGAGTTAAACTAACCTACCTCTTTATTTCACTCTCACTCACACATTCACATTAAATTCACTCTGTCCCTCTCTGTTGTCATCTTGTTTTTCATAGGCACTGCTTTAATGAAGAAACAGACCTACTAACAATCTCACGGAAGGGACCCTCCAGAACAAGTATGGGGTCACCATGGAAACCACTTCTCCTGCTGTCAGTTATCAGCGGCCTAGCAGGTATGAGAGCGGCGGTGCGATTATATCAAGATCAGAAACTGCCTTTCCTGAAAACAGCCTCCTCTGTCTTGTCTCTCTCTTTCTCTCAGCAATATTAACAAAGGGCTGCCGTGAAACACTTCATGGTATTTTTGTTATTCAGGGCTTGTTAGTGCTCCACTGCCCTCGTATTCACATTATCTGTAGCTCTCATAATGCTGTTGAGGTATTGTCTTGAACTGTTAGCTTGGTAATGGCTTGGTTAAGTAAACATCAGATAGCATAATTGACGTCTAAAATGTAGTCTTTTTATGTGTAGTGTTATACGTCTTTAGCAGATAGAGGAGCCCTGGGTGTGCAATTATTGAACAGATGTTTGCACCATACCAAGCTACGGCAAACAAGCCTGGTCGAGAGATGAAGTATTCCTATTAGCATGCTCATGTTTCACATGCCGTCTTTTGAAGCACCACTTTGTAGAGACGGCTTCTGTTCTGAAAACCGATAAAAGGAATTCTGAAGAGCAGAAATTAGAATAACAATATGAAAGCTGTGAGATTAACCAAGCAATATTGTTATGTCTAATAAACAACAGTTAATTCTGTTTTACTAATCCTGAGCTGGAACATTTCACTGTTTGTTTCACTATAGCCCTATTCGGACGGTAATTGTTTCTCATGGGGACGTAAGCTATTTTCAACATTTAGGACAGGGGTTAGTCTGAGATTTTATTGCCGTCCGAATCCAGAATGCCAGTGTTTTTCTCCCACCACCCTGTAAAAATCCCCAGCTGAATTACCTACTGTTTTTTGACAAACACCAAAGCCGTGTGGTAATTTAATTGCCGTCTGAATCCACATCTCTGAGTTTACAAGAAGAAATCGATTCAAAATTCACTGTTTAAATCCTTTTTGACCACTGCCGAGCACTGTACGGTAATTATTGCACTTCACTGTAATTTGCATTATTTATTTAGTATTTACAAGAACAATATTTCATAACTGCTTCACTACAGTGAGTGGGAGCTGTTAAGAACAAAAAGAAGAAAGAGAAGAAAAGCATGTAAACATTTGAAATGGGTCATTATTACGGTAGCAACTATGTACTATATACAATTATATACATACTGTAACTGCTGTATATCGCATACAGTTATATACAATATGACGTCTGTATTATAAAATAAGCTTGGAATAGGAAGAATACATTTCCCATGAGTAATTTTTTTTATAAAATGTACACAATATAAAGAATACATTTTATTTACAGCAGACAATCAGATGAGCAGTGCGTTCCTGGGTTCGCAGGATCACAGAACTCACTTCTCGAGCATGAATAAATCGCCATCCAAATCCATGAGTTTTATCACTGAGGTGCCATGCAAATTATTTTTTTTTATCTATATATACAGATGTCCACATGAGAAACAATTACAGTCTGAATAGGGCTTGTTTTTGTCTGTGTTTGTTTTGCAGATCAGCATGATGGAACAAAAATAAACAGAATAGCAAGTTTTTTTTAGTTGTTTCAAGATAATATACTTTCAAGTCTCAAGACAATACACATTTCTTATTTATAATTATGCAACTGAATCAGAGCTGTAATGCGCTATAAAATAGCACTTTTGGCTTGTATGAAATTGCATTAAAAGTTGCAAATGCATTGCAATACACATTATATTATAATTTTACACAGTTCATTATAAGCATATTTAAGGGGAAGAAAAAAAAAACGTTTAAAACCTCATTATATTATTTAAATGGATAGTTTATCCCAAAATGAAAATTTGCTGTTGATTTACTCGCATTCAGTCTAATAAAGATTTTTTTTCTGGATAACAGGAAGATTTTTTTAGCTGAAACCGTGGTCCTTGGTGATTCATAAAATGCAAATCAGTTTCTACCGCCACTTGAGAGTCCAAAAAAGCATATACAGGCACAAAAAAAATTATCCCCGTGGCTCCTGACAATATATTGAGGTCTTATGAAGCAAAACAATCGGTCTGTAAAAGGAACTGAACATTATTTACAACATTATTACCTGTAATCCAGAGCCTCAGGCAAATGGGGAAGTTCAATTATTTTCCATGAACTGTTTTTTTTTCAGTGAACTGGTTCAAATAATTGATTCACCAGTTTGTTTACTTGATCATGCAAAGACACATGCAAACACATATGCAATTATATTTATTACTAAAGCACCCAATAATTATGTGAAACATGGATGTTTTACATGTCTAAAGCATGAATAAATTAGTCTTTTAACCTTTTTACATAAACCATGAGAAACCATAAAAAACAGGGACCATATACACCCGTATATTAACTCAATATCAAGTAATGTCGGGGGCATCTGAAAGTGAGTTTCATTAAGTAAGTTGTAGATGCCGCTCAAGCCACAAACTGTTTAATTCGGTTTAATCTGATTGGTTGAACAAGTTCATCCAGTTCACTAAAATGAACTGGTTCGAAAGAATGATTCATTCATGAACTGCATTCCAGACTGTTTGCCTGAGGCTATGGATTACAGCTAATCATGTTGTAAATAATGTTGAGTTTCTTGCACAGACTGATCGTTTCACTTCATAAGAATTCAATATTTTGTCTTGCTTGTACTGTATATGCACTCTCAAAGAAAAAAAAAATAGTGGAGCAATATCAGAAAGGAGTTTCTCAGAGAAAAATTGCAAAGAGTTTGAAGTTATCATCATCTACAGTGCATAATATCATCCAAAGATTCAGAGAATCTGGAACAATCTCTGTGCGTAAGGGTCAAGGCCGGAAAACCATACTGGATACCCGTATCTTCGGGCAGCCTTGTCCCAACTTTTTTGAGATGTGTTGATGCCATGAAATTTAAAATCAACTTATTTTTCCCTTAAAATGATACATTTTCTCAGTTTAAACATTTGATATGTCATCTATGTTGTATTCTGAATAAAATATTGAAATTTGAAACTTCCACATCATTGCATTCTGTTTGTATTCACAATTTGTACAGTGTCCCAACTTTTTTGGAATCGGGTTTGTAGTACTTTTGCACCCATTGCTTTATGAATTTATGAAAGACTTGATCTCACCTTTTGTTTTCAGTGCAGCCGAACATCTCAAATAATCATCACTATTATATAATAATACAGTGTTTGTGGAGCCTGGTCACACGGTTTATATCACTCAAACCCACACAGCATCTGAGCAAGGAACAGATTACACACTCACACACACATGAAATCCCACAGATTTCCATTATGTCATTCAATCAGTGTTGCACAATTCAAAAAAGTCATCCATCTGAAACAGCATGGTTTTTTTTTAATAATACAAAATAATTCATGACAATATTCTTCTGTTCGACCTAATATTAAAATGCCCACAGGTAACTGTCTACTAAGGCAGCATACTAGTTGAAAAGGAACCTCATAAGTGACTCATTTGGAACACTCTACATAGTCAACAGCTGTCACTTAGAGTCACTTATGAGGTCACTTGAGATTCTGGCAGAGTGTAATGTTAGCATGTTGTTAAAGCCAATGACTTAATAACAGAGATGTTTTAATATGGGGAGATACCAACCACTGAGTCTCCACCATTTGAGAAAGCAGTCAACTTAGAACATGTGTGCCGTAGTAACCAATTGCAATATAGCCGTGATGTCATTGAATTGTTAAGCTGTTTGACAGTCAATAAGTATTTGCGGATACCAGTAGTTGAAAAGGAACCTCATAAGTGACTCATTTGGAACACTCTACATAGTCAACAGCTGTCACTTAGAGTCACTTATGAGGTCACTTGAGATTCTGACAGAGTGTAATGTTAGCATGTTGTTAAAGCCAATGACTTAATAACAGAGATGTTTTAATATGGGGAGATACCAACCACTGAGGCTCCACCATTTGAGAAAGCAGTCAACTTAGAACATGTGTGCCGTAGTAACCAATTGCAATATAGCCGTGATGTCATTGAATTGTTAAGCTGTTTGACAGTCAATAAGTATTTGCGGATACCACAGAAATGTGGTGTAAACTGAATCCTACCTGTTGCAAAATTGTCTATTATGTATGCTAATTTAAAATAAAATTAAATGAACATACATAGCACTCACGAGCAATAGGTAAAACATTCCAAATGTAAAATATAAAAGAACATATTTATTCTTTTAAATAACATATCAGTATATTTATAACAACATAGGCTCATTGAAAAAAAAATGTGCCTCTACCTACATTTTAGCAGAACTTGGCTGTTCATACAATTCACTGCAGTTTCCAGCAGTAAATGTTGGCAGTAAAACACCAGTAACATTTATTCCATTTAAAATACCATAATGTTTCATATACCATCCTGCAAACACATTTTGACAGTTGCATCACATAACTTGTGTTCCATATGTATGCCTTTTCTGACATAGTAAACTTGCTTGGTAACTTACCTAGTACAGCATTGGACGATACGGAACACAAGTCCTGTGAAACACAATAAAAGAGCACAAAGTCTTGTAGAAGCAAGCTATAATGGAATGATCCTTTTATCAAATCTGTTTTTATGTCACATTTGCTTTTGTTAATTCTATCAGTTAGGTTTAAATGATAGGATTTAGTGTAGATATTACATTATTTTCAAATGAGATTTCAAATGAACTTTTAGCACCGTTCACCGGACATTACATTTCCGAAATGCCACTATGCATACAACAACCAGTTGCAACATAATAAATAATTGCCAGATTCACATTAGGGATGCCACAATTCTCAATATAATATTGAACTGTTCGGCACGACATCCACGGTTCAGTATGCGCTTGTGAATTCCATTATTTCCATTTTATTTCCGTTTTCTATTTATATAACTTCCATGCATTTGTGTGTGCCCGTGAGTTCATGCGCTGAGATGAGGAAATGCCTCCCCGCTTAAACCGTGCATTTGACAAAGTAACACACGCCAAAACACCTTCCGCTGTAATGACCTGGTTCCCTCTTCTTTTGATTAATTCCCAATGATAGCGATGCCTATGTCCATATTAGGGATTTCTTGGAATGTCATAAGTTCTATATTACTTCTGTGTTGCATATCTGGAATTTCTGCGCACGGGCACCCTCTGGCTTCCAGTATTAATAAAAGAGACAATACACGTGTTATAGCACTCAATAATGGCCAATCCATCCTATTTTGGGTAAAATAGGAAAAATAATACTTCTCTCAAAATAAATGTTAAGTAGACTTGTAATAATCTACGTCTTTCTCCAGTGCACAGAAGTGTAAAGGAGTTTTTTTGTTGTTAATTTGTTTAAAAAATTGCATCTTAAACTGCAAAAACATTCTGATGTGCCAAGCCATCAGAGCCAAACCGAAAACCGTGGTTAAAAAACCGAGGTATGTATTGAACTGTGGGCTAACTGTATTGTTGCATACCTAATTCACATTCATCTGTTTTCAGATAGAAATCAACGCACTTTTAGCACCACTCTGGATATTTTATTCGTTTTGTGAAATACACAAAAAGAAGCATCGTAATATACAGTAATTTAGCAGAAATTACACCACAGGCACATTTTTCCAGTGAACCTGTGTAGATGGTAACAAATACATTCTGGGATTTCTGTCTCTGCAATTACGGATAAGCCTCTGTGTCGGGATAATGCCTACATTCTGCTAAACAGAGCTAATGGCATGTGACTATAATGTGTTTATTTATCATGAAGTTCTTCTGCTTTATTTGTTTAAATTGCAAAGTGACATAACTTACATTGACGTCTGTGTTGTGCGCAGTTCATATTAGTCTGGTTCGTCAGATCTTTTTAGCCCTAGTATCAAACTCCCTTCAGCGCTTAATCTCAGTGAAAGGTTCAGCAGGTGACCGTCTTCCCCCGGGCCATGTCTGTCTCTGAATAAACACTCTGATGCTGGTGGGAACAGAGTGAGCGGTGCACAGGAACACTCTCTACGATGTGATACCATCTGAGACTCCTGGTGTGCTTCAAAATGAAAATGTCAATTGGGATTTGGAGAGAGACAGAGATGGGGTGAGGGTTGAATGGGGGAAAGAGAAAAAGTCCTGCTATGAGAGATGGCAACCTGCGAATGTTGGTGTTAGAGGTGCCTGTCAAATATGTGACCGACATGATGACTTTACTGAGGTTTTGCTCATTATATTACACACTACTACATACAGCCAGAGGTGAAACGTCCCTCCATTTTCAACTATGTTGGGTTTTACTAAACTAGCACTATTTTGAGTTATCTCAAGGGGATTCTATGTTTGGGTGTGATTCCCAGAAGCAAGATTCTTACTGTGTCATATTTAAGACATGAAAGATTTTTCCCCCACTAGGAAATCAAGCAAGCTGACCCTCTCTGCCCGTCTGGGCCATTTAGAATGGCATTTTGGTCTCCCCACAGGTAATTCCAGCATCTGCACGTGACCTGCAAATGTAGCTGCTATTTTCTAAGGGATAAAACATATGAATTGAGCCTGACTGTGGAGGAAAATTGGACTGATAATCTTTTGCCGGGCCATTTTTTCCCCCTCTTTGCCTCTAGCAATCTGAAATACGTGCAGAAAGCATGAAAATACTTTACAATCTGTTTACTGCAAGGCAAATAAGTAATTTGTTCTTCGGGTCTGTCCATGACTTGAATTGTTGCCAGGGAGTCGTTGTGGCTATTCTGCTTTCTAACAGGTGCTGAGAAACTTTTCACACAATAGTGCCAGCAAGTAACTAGCTAAAGGTAGCTACTACCGACTAGCTTAACTACATTTTTCAGTAGTGTGACAGTAGCTCAGCTTGTCAAAACAGTGTAGCTTTTTCGGTAACAAGGTTTTTTTTTTTTTTTTTTTTACAGGCAGTGTTGAGGAGGCTACTTTGAAATTGCAGCTTGTCAAGTTAGAAGCTACTCAAAATTTATAGGAGCTCACTTACAGTGCAGCTACTCAAAGGGACACACACATGCTGGTTTCCATTTTTTTGTGGGGACATATGCGTAATGGTTTGTATACTGTACAAACTGTATTTCCTGTCCCCTTACCCTAAGTCTACCCCTAAACCTACCCCTCACACAAAACTTTGTAGCACAGTGGCCCTTCTGAACTGATGTTTCTCATCCCTGCTCACGAATTGGTTTGGAAAATGAATGGAGTTTGGGGTGTGCAGCAAAGTCAATATCTATAATTGTTGTAATGGCAAAATAATTTGGATAAAACCAAATGTTGGCAGGTCTTAAACTGGAAGTTTGTCCAAAATATATGAAAAGCCTGTTTTAAATGTACTTATGTTCCATTGGCCTTCATATGTAACATAAAACAAATACACCTTGTATAATTTATAAATGTGTATATATACAGTTATATATACAATTTCTGTAAATTCTGTAGCAGGGCATTGATGTGAGGAATAGACGGGGCATGTTCCCACTACTTTTTTGCCAAATTACAATTTTGCCCCCACAAACCTTTGAAAGCTATTTAAAAAATAGTTTGTGGAACCCATGTACTGTACAGTACAACATAGAGAAAGCATCTTTAATCCCTCATTCTTCATAATTTCTGTTTCTAGCAGGGGCATTTCCTCAGAGGAGGCAAAGGAGGCAGTGCCTCCTCAAAAAAAGTAATTGTACAAAAATAAAACAACAGGCATATTACAAAATATGACATAATAAAAGCATATAAATCACAATTTTTTCTAGAGAAACACTGTCCAACAGCAACACAAGTGGGTAAAGTTACAGCGGGAGTCCACGACTCTCTCGTCTCCCCTGAGCCCATTGAGTTTTATCAGACCCCCTAAAGCATGCGTTGGGTTTGGTGGGGGGTAATTGAGAAGGAATGCGGGAAAATCATGTGAGAGAAGCCTCCATTGTGATATGATTGGCTATGACTTGTTATGATTGGCTATGATTGGTTCATGCGATAAATCCCGCCTCTTGTGTTCGTGCACATTCCTCGTTTGCGAATCACTCTGAATAATTAATAAAATATATAATATTAATAAATATATAAAAATATACAGGTATATTGTTTAAATTGTTACTGCTTTGAGTTGTTATTTTTGAATAAATGTAAAATGCTTAAAAACACTTAACTGATAAGATTTATACTTGGTTTTAATACATAGAATAGCCTATTAAATACATTGTTTATGTAAAAATACAAAACAGATGTTTATTCTGGTAGTGTAAGTAATGTTTACACTTATGCACTTACTTTCATTCAAGAGAGTTTGCACATTCTTTTTTATATACTCACTATTTCATTGTATTTAAAATATCGTGCTGCAACCTGCTTATCTAGTAAGAACAAGGATTGACCATCTATTATTCGTTTGAATTTGTTATTCATTTTGAAGTCATTATTCGTGCCTTTATGATTAAGATATTCAGCTTCATGGCACATTTCCAAGGAATATATAGTTAATCAGAGAGATTAGTTTATTAATGCAGTTCACATGGTTGTAAAGCTGAGTGTGCAATACGATAGGTCAGAAATTGTGATTTAGCATTTTGTCACGCCACACGGCTAATCGTTAAAAAAAGTACCTCTTTACTGGAAAAGCTGCACTATTATTAAAAGAACTGAGCTTCTGTCACATTTTGAATAATGAGATACAATTAGCAGCATTGCTCCTTTTACTCCCCAACGCTGCCACTGGTTGTACAGTATTTATATTTACACTTAACCATTTAGCAGATGCTTTTATTCAAAGTGACTTACAAATGAAGAAAATATTTGTGGGAGTAAACCAGAGTCATACAGTGCATTTGTTTATGGTTATGGATTAATTTTATGCTTTATGGAAGATCAGCAAGAAAGCTTGAGGTAGTGTTTGAGACAACAATGTGAGACATTAGAAAATCAGACCCATCCTGCTTCAATATACTGTGCAGCTCCTGGTCTAGCAGCGGCCATCAAGATAGCATGATTAACCTTCTGCTGATGATCCAGAATGAGATGGGATGCCTGATCTTTCATCAGCTGAAAAAAGGCCCACATCACCCCTGATGGTCTCACTCCTGTAGCGGCTTGCATTAAAGTCAGGGCTTTGGAGTCGACCTTAAGAACTGCCACTGAATCGCTTTACAGAGGCTTCACCCTCTATGTTCCCTTTTTTAGCTGGTTGAAGGCCAGATGTGCTACCATGCTCTGGATCATTTGCAGGTTGAAACACTTCTGTAGCAAGTTGCACCATATCATGACAAAATGCTACATTGTGCTGTTTGGTCACATTAGACACAATTGTGAAGCCCAAAGTATACTTCACTTTTTACTCATACGCGACGGTCAGCATGCAGTGCGTATTTTGTTATCAGAATAGTACACGGAACACCTGACTTTTGTAACCACTCTTCCGGGCCATTGTTTCATAGTAGAAAACAAAACTAAAGAGACGGAACAACAACGACAAAATAGCAGATACAGCAACAGATGGCCCCATTGACAAGCGCTTGTGTGAGAGGGTATAAGATAGCTCAGCTTTGGTTTAAAAGAGTACAAATATATTTGTTTATCGTTAGAACTTCTGGAGAAAAATATAGTAGACACTGGAAATAGATGGAGCTTTCTAGAGTGCATGTGTCGACCACTTGTGTTCGCACAAAAATATCAAATAGAGAATACTTGCTACGTGTTCAACTGTATGCATATGCTAGCATACGTGTACAAAAATGATGTACACTTTGGGCTTACCTCTACAAGCAAGCAAGCATATTAAGCACACTGCCCTAGCATGTCCTCTGTCATATGTGGCAATCATTCATTGTACTGAATCGGTTCATTTGGTTAGTTTGTCTCTAAACACCTATTCAAGGGTTCACCATTTCAAACAGTTCCCAGCCATAATACCATAAGGGCCAGATTTACTAATAGCAAGCTCTCTTTTGGCAGGATTTACAAAAGACACGCAGTGAAAAATTGGCGCTGAAAAGACGTGGACACAGATTTTTCTTTTTCTGTTTTTGGCGGCTGACCTTATTGCATATGCATCTATAGGCGTTTCCCTTTCAGACTCAAAATGTATGGGAGTGGGAGGAGAGTATTTAAATGAATCACACAATATGATTTACTAAGTTTTGCCATAGTCAATTTACTGGTAGTTGTGCCATTATTTCGTGCCCCAAAAACACATTGATAGTAATAGAATGATAATTGGTAGATTGTGTTGGTCATTATGGAAATTTTCACTCCCATCAGCGCTTTAATGGGATTCAGGGCTGGTTCTAGACATTTGGAGGCCCTAGGTAAAATGAATGTTGGAGACCCCCACCCCCACTTGAAACAAATATGATTCCTAACCTTTTTATTTATACAACATTTCATTTCAAATGTTGTATATTTTTATTTATACAGTACCGGTCAAACGTTTGGACACATTACTATTTTTAATGTTTCTGAAAGAAATCTCTTATGTTCATCAAGCCTGCATTTATTTGATCAAAAATATAGAAAAATTTTACCATAATTTAAAATATAATCTATGTATGTGATGCAAAGCTGAATTTTCATTACTCCAGTCTTCAGTGTCACATGATCCTTCAGAAATCATTCTAATATGCTGTTTTATTATCAATGTTAGAAACGGTTGTGCTGCTTAATATTTATTTTATAACCTGTGATACTTTTTTCAGGGTTTTTTTGATGATTGAAAAGTTGTTTTAAAAAATAGAAACCTTTTATAACAGTATAAGTCTTTACTATCACATTTTATCAATTGAAAACATCCTTGCTGAATATTACTGTTCTGTATTTTTGATCAAATAAATGCAGGCTTTCTGAGCATAAGAGACTTCTTTCAAAAAAAAAAAAAAAAAAAAAACATGTGTCCAAACTTTTGATGGTAATCTATGTACATATTAAACTTTATCAAAAGGTAATCTCTTTTTTGTTTGTTGAGGATGTTATTATAGCCGTGAAAGAAACACACTCAAGGCCGCACGCTCACATGAAAACATGGCGGGTGTGTCAGGGCTCTGTCACAAAACCACGAATAAACTAGACCGAAGTGACAGAACCCTGACACCGTCTCAAAGCCTGAGGCCCTAGGCAATTGCTTCTTCTGCCTATAGGTAGCGCCGGCTCTGATGGAATTGCATTCTCACTCTAATTTGCCCTGTTTAGTAAATCTTGCCCTAAGTTTTTATTTGCGCATTACCTAATCTGCCATGACTTTAAACTACTTGTAATGTAGCAAACTACTTTGGCTTGACTGTAGTTGAACTACTGCTGCCTTCAAGCCCACTTGGGAAGTTACTACTTACAAGCTCAGAAGTCATAATTATTATGTGATGTACATTCAGGTGAATTTGGTGGAGGAACACATGAGCATATTAGTAATTAATTAACTTTGCAACACTGACACTGAATCACCATTGAACTTACTTGAGCTGAATAATGAAACCGTTGCCTTCTGTAGACCTGCTTTATAGTGAACTGAATATGTTTCATAATTGATGAACTTTGCAACGCTGTTATTGAACTGAATTGAATTGCCATTGAACTAAATTGAGCTGAACTGACACTATTCTCTAAAGATCTGCATTACAGTTGGAAACAGTTTCATAACTGATGAATTTGAACGCTGTTATGTTCCTTTTTATCACTGTCAAGCTGCTTTGAAACAAACAATGTGCATTAGGTGTGTAACTGATGATTTATCTGTGTATTCAATCATTCTCATGCTGCCAAAGAGAATGCTGGGAAATGTAGTTTTGTTGTGCAATCCTGTCACCTCATTAAGCAGCTAAATGAGTAGTTTTATCTGGCAAGCTTCATCGCTATTCTTCATCAGCGTTACATAACAGAGGTGCAAGATAATTGCACAGTCAACATACACAATTAAGACTTAATTATGACCAATTTGTTTCCGTCATGATTCTTTAATCGACACGCCTTCAACTTGAAAAGTCTGAAAGAAAATTCAGATAATTACATTGTGGTGGCATTCATGTGTGTTCATCTCTTAAATACGGTCATTCTGACATGACATGAAGACAGCATGCTTTTAAGTAGTTTGTTGCTAGGAAAGCTAAATTAAAGTTTCAAAGTAACTTCCACAACACTGTAGTGTAACATGGTGAAATCATGGTTCTGGTGAAATCATGAACTTGGACGTATGCCCTATTAACAAATGCCAACATCTGTCTCAGATGATTGCTTTAGTTCTGCTCTTGATTCCAGCCTTGTTTTCACTCTTCCTGTCCATTGTTACTTGTAGACATGCACAGTTCAGCATCATAAGAATGGAATAAACTTGCAATAAGCACCACACAAAGTGTATTTCCATTTACACATTTTGTCCATATAATGTGATTCTGTATTTTCTTTTCTTTTTTTTTTGGAATACTTACAATGTTTGTGTGGGAGTAAGGCTATGTTTGATAATTGAACTGTGAAACAAGCATGTTCACAACCATTATTGGTTATTCACAGGTCAAATATTTAGATGTGATATTTTAATACTACAGCATATTAAAAAAAAATCTGCTTCCCAGCGATATGGATGTTGAAACATCCTTTGAAATGGGTGGGTGCATTGCTCTATGCCTGTGAATGTGTGATACTGACTCTGGGTAGCTGAGGAAACATTAATTGTGTCCCAGTTTGAATCCATCCTAAATAGTATGTATGGAAAGTATGTATTTATGCATGTATTTATTGATTGATTGTTTATTTTAATAATAACATTTATAATTATAAAATTTATTTATAATTCTGTAATTTTATAAAATTTATAATTTATACATTTTTATTAATAATTACCTGCCTGTCTGTCTCTTTGTCTGTTTATAATTTCATATATAAACTAATTTAATTTATATAATATAAAATAGTTTGTCTGTTGATTTATTCATTTAATAATTCTAAATATTAAAATTGTAAGAATTGCATTTAATATATGAACATGTAATTTAATGTTAATTTGAATTCTAAGGTACTCAACACCAACTTGATAATACTCATCTGCCACAATTATCTAAATGTACCTTTTTTTTTCTTTTCTTTTTTTTCAGAAGTATAGATATATGCGATTATGGGATTAGCATTTTATGTAATACCGTACATTTGGCATCGTTCAGCTCTAACTGAAATACAGCACTGAATATTATAAATGTGCATAGCCATCGTCATAATGGACAATGGCTCTGAATGTTGTTGATATTGCTGATGTTTTACAAAATGTTCACCACTTTTGTATGCATAAGAAATTTCCCTGTTTATACAACTCTGAGTTTAAACTTTTCAGTGATGTGCTGAAGTGTCTCAGGATGCGTACGGCTGCATCAGATAAATCTGTGTGAATTACACGTCCTTTATTTAGTATTAGAATGAACTGTCTCCTGCTGCTGGACCGAAGCTGAGTCAGGGACCGATACATAATGGCTCGATGTGGACACCTGCATTAAGAATAAACCGGCACTTCATGCTGATGGTCTACCAGAGAGCCACACTTAACAGCCATTACTCTCAGCTATGTGCTTACACACCAGAAAATAAATGCATGCGCAGGCGGCCTGCAGACTACAGTAAATATTGCGCAAAAAGGTCACACTGCCACTGACTTAAAGCTTATTGAAGTGTTGCCGTAATAGCACATTTTGAATTCTAATGACTTCTCAATAGATTTTTTTATGTATTTATTTATTTATTTGGCAGGTGTTACTTTGCTGGCTAACTTTTATTGGTTTTAAGGTAGAAAGAACTGTTTATACTTCATAGGTTCAGTATATTTACACTGCCATTCAAAAGTATTCACAAATATACACATTTATTCAATTGATGACAATGCTGAATTTTCAACACTTTCAATTTGTTTTTTTCTTATACAGTTGAATATAGATGAAACAATCGTAATTAATTAGTTTTTCAGGATTCTTTGATAAACAGACTATTTGAGAAATATTTATTTGAAATGGAAATGTAATGTAACATTATAAATACATACATGTATTATTATAGTTTTGAATCAATTTAATGTGTCCTTGCTGAATAAAAGCATATTCTTTAGACATTTCTTAAATAAATAAATAAATCATACTGACCCCAAACTTTAAAGTGGTAGTTTATTTAGTTAGTCTAAGTTCTACACATTGCTTAAAAAAAAAAAAACTCTTGCTTGACAATTCAGCAATTTTAGACCTTTTTTTAAAAGAAAGCTCTAATTGAAACTGCATCTTGAAAGGGATTAGTATATTTGTTTTCCATAAGACGATAACTGCATTGCTAATTTATTTCAAGCTGAAATCAAGTACAAACACTTGCTGACTTTACAAGCTGTAATTAGTAATCAAAATAATTTCTTCTGATCACCAACCAAAATATGATTGAAACAACTCGCTGTGCTCATTCCATTTTTAAAAACTCTACCCACACAGTACTTAAGAGTCAGCCACTGGTGTTAAAAGTCATTGAGCGAGCTGTGTGTTTTCTCTCTCTTAAAGGGAAAGTTCATCCACAAATGAAACGTCTGTTATTATTTACACATCCTAATGTGTTTTAATACATGTGACTTCCTTCTGTGGAACACATTTTTTTTTTTTTCAATTAACATGAATGTAGACTGGGAAAAAAAGGGGTATTAAAGGTGACCTATTGTGCAAAAATCACTTTTATAAGGTGTTTGAACACAGTTGTGTGGCCGCAGTGTGTGAAAACAACCAGCCTATAATGGTGTACGGCTGCATCAGATAAATCTGTGTGAATTACACGTCCTTTATTTAGTATTAGAATGAACTGTCTCCTGCTGCTGGACCGAAGCTGAGTCAGGGACCGATACATAATGGCTCGATGTGGACACCTGCATTAAGAATAAACCGGCACTTCATGCTGATGGTCTACCAGAGAGCCACACTTAACAGCCATTACTCTCAGCTATGTGCTTACACACCAGAAAATAAATGCATGCGCAGGCGGCCTGCAGACTACAGTAAATATTGCGCAAAAAGGTCACACTGCCACTGACTTAAAGCTTATTGAAGTGTTGCCGTAATAGCACATTTTGAATTCTAATGACTTCTCAATAGATTTTTTTATGTATTTATTTATTTATTTGGCAGGTGTTACTTTGCTGGCTAACTTTTATTGGTTTTAAGGTAGAAAGAACTGTTTATACTTCATAGGTTCAGTATATTTACACTGCCATTCAAAAGTATTCACAAATATACACATTTATTCAATTGATGACAATGCTGAATTTTCAACACTTTCAATTTGTTTTTTTCTTATACAGTTGAATATAGATGAAACAATCGTAATTAATTAGTTTTTCAGGATTCTTTGATAAACAGACTATTTGAGAAATATTTATTTGAAATGGAAATGTAATGTAACATTATAAATACATACATGTATTATTATAGTTTTGAATCAATTTAATGTGTCCTTGCTGAATAAAAGCATATTCTTTAGACATTTCTTAAATAAATAAATAAATCATACTGACCCCAAACTTTAAAGTGGTAGTTTATTTAGTTAGTCTAAGTTCTACACATTGCTTAAAAAAAAAAAAACTCTTGCTTGACAATTCAGCAATTTTAGACCTTTTTTTAAAAGAAAGCTCTAATTGAAACTGCATCTTGAAAGGGATTAGTATATTTGTTTTCCATAAGACGATAACTGCATTGCTAATTTATTTCAAGCTGAAATCAAGTACAAACACTTGCTGACTTTACAAGCTGTAATTAGTAATCAAAATAATTTCTTCTGATCACCAACCAAAATATGATTGAAACAACTCGCTGTGCTCATTCCATTTTTAAAAACTCTACCCACACAGTACTTAAGAGTCAGCCACTGGTGTTAAAAGTCATTGAGCGAGCTGTGTGTTTTCTCTCTCTTAAAGGGAAAGTTCATCCACAAATGAAACGTCTGTTATTATTTACACATCCTAATGTGTTTTAATACATGTGACTTCCTTCTGTGGAACACATTTTTTTTTTTTTCAATTAACATGAATGTAGACTGGGAAAAAAAGGGGTATTAAAGGTGACCTATTGTGCAAAAATCACTTTTATAAGGTGTTTGAACACAGTTGTGTGGCCGCAGTGTGTGAAAACAACCAGCCTATAATGGTAAAAATCCACCCACTCATTTTTTTATAATCCCAATAAATCATAAAATGTCTCTCCAAACAAGCGGTTCCAGATTTCTCCCTATATATGTTATACTAGGGAAAGTCCCACCCATTTGTAACACTCTCTGCCCTGTTAGCATAGACACCGCCCTGAGTGAGAAGCAGCAGTCCACCATTACTGTTTTCTTGCTGTAGCTGCTGAAGTGAAGTGGCATTACAAGTGTTGTGTTTAGGGACACACCAAAGAACATAGGTGTCTCCATTGATTGCTGAGGACACGGTGGTTAAGTTTCTGTGAGTGTTCAAAATCTGTTGTACTGCAAAGTAGCTGCATCTGCAAAGAGAATTGACTTGGAATTGACAGAGTACACCAATTTCATCAGCAGGAACACTAATCACTACGATAGTGATATCAAATGAAACACCTATTTGCAACAAAGCAATACCAATCAATAGCATACAAAATGTGCAGTGCAGGGGGTGTCCTTCAGGACAGGTTTAAAAAACACTGCTTTAAATAATACTATTAAATAATTAGCAGCACCAGTCAGATCCGGTCACAGCCGCCCAAATGTTCACGCAAAGAAAGAAGGCGTAACTTTTATTCTCGCTGTAGTATTGTTGCTGATTGTCTCGCCATGTCGAGACGCAGTGTGTTTCGTTGTGAAAGCGAAACTACTTTGTTTGGCCTTCCAAAAGAGGACGATATCTGCTTTGTCATGCCTAGAGCTGATCCGTGCTGGTCGATGAGGAAATACATCAACTTCGCGCTGTGGATCGCCGGATCTGCTTTCACCGTGGACGAAGCGGAGTCCAGCCCAGGGTCGTCACATGTGGTTGCTGCAAGCTCGCCGGCCACTCCTTTGTCGAATCCGCCAGCAGCGCCGTTCTCAAGCCCGCCGGCCTCCGCTCACTCTAGCCCGCGGTGTGTTTCGTTGTGAAAGCGAAACTACTTTGTTTGGTCTTCCAAAAGAGGACACGACTAAAAATCAGTGGTTAAGTTGTATTTACAAC
>NW_015506344.1:253289-256376 GCF_001515645.1 Sinocyclocheilus grahami | reverse complement strand
TGTGAAGACTTACAGAAAACGTTTAACCTCTCTCATTGCCAACAAAGGGTATATAACAAAGTATTGAGATGAAATTTTGTTATTGACCAAATACTTATTTTCCACCATAATTTGCAAATACATTCTTTAAAAATCCTACAGTGTGATTTTCTGGATTTTTTTTTTTCTTCTCATTTTGTCTCTCATAGTTGAGGTATACCTATGATGAAAATTACAGGCCTCTCTCATCTTTTTAAGTGGGAGAACTTGCACAATTGGTGGCTGACTAAATACTTTTTTGCCCCACTGTGTATATATATATATACTTTTTATATATATTTTTATTTTATTTATAAAGCTCTAATCCATGTTCATTGCAATCGTACAGTTTTCAAAGCATCTTTTGAGTTCCACAAAAGTGACACTACCATCATCTTTGGTTACCACTCTTTGGCTAAGAGGCAAAAGGTTTTGATACAGGGAAACTCATAAGTGCAAAGAACTGCATTTTTACTTGATTTATTTAAAAATGATAAATTCAATCAATTCATTAAATTACATTTACATTTATGCATTTGGCATGCAATCCCATGACCTTTGCATTGCTAGCTCTACTTTTTGAGCTACAGAAAGGCAAGGAAAACAATTTATTTGACACGCGAATTGAACCCACAAAGAATATCCTGAAATATGTTCTGGCCCAAATAGGAATTATTATTTCTAAAGATGTATAGAACTTCTTAATTATTTAGTAATGCAGATTTTACTATTTAATATTTGCTAAGTAGGGTTGTGTTTTAATGAAGTTTTAATGTTATGATTATTACTTGATTATCTACAGTGGAAAAACTTCCTTGTCCTTGTGTTCTTTTTAAAGCTTGAATGCTTTAGTTCACATTCATTGAAATTGTATGGAAAAGAGCAGCTAGTATAGTTTTCAAAACATTGTCTTTTCAGTTCCACCGAATAAAAGAAAGTTATACAGGTTTGGAACAACGTAAGGCTGATTAAATAATGAATTTTCAAGTATTTCAAGTGACCTTACATTATCATTGCGTTTGGTTATCGCTCTTTGGCTGAAAGGCAAAAGGCTTTAATACAGTTCTAATACTGTGGGGGAAAGTCAGACACGCATGTTTTACTGTTCAGAGCCACTGTGTGGGAGCATTACTGATGGAGGTTTAAATCCTACAGTTCTCTCGAGCTGAAAATATAGTAATTGCTCTACTGAGGTTTGCACATTGCCAGATGAATTTCTTCACCTCATCGGTGCTGCGTGCACGTGGGTTAATATGTGGAATGATATAAAGATTATCAGGTTGAAAAACACAAAAAAACAAAATGCGATGCAGAGAGATTGCAGAAGATTATGAAGCTTACTCATGAGGATTAATCTCTAAACGCTCATTAAAATCAGCATTAAGCCTCACTAATATTCAGAATCTGTGAAGCTGAGCCTCTCAATTCCAGATTCAAACCAAGGTGATGACACACATATCCAGGCTCTATTTAGACATATTTAAACATGGATTTTGTTCTATTTATTTATTTATACTATTTAGCTAAAGCCATTAAATGAGGCATAAAACAGAATCTCACACTGGCAGAAAACATCTTTAATATTATATAGTATCTGTGTTTGACAAAACAGATTTTGCAGCGCTGATCTCGTTCTGTTGAAATAGAAAGTCACAGAGGATGCTTTTTGGTTTAACTTCAGTCAGTCATAGAAATGTGTTAGTTCAATGCGTAGGTTTGCAAACTTATTTTTTAAATACTATTTAACACATTTTGACACACATTTTATTTCCTGTACTGTCAAAACAGGAAAGTAGCATCCCAGCAAATAAAAGTGATCTAAAAATGCATAGCTAAATTAACGGTCCTATGAAGTTATAAAAACATTCTTTCTGAAAGTTGTCTCAATGTTCAAAACGTCAGGTTTTTAGATGTTTTAAAAAAACATTTTTATTGGTTATTTAAACATTACGGGAACATTCCATTTGATCTTTTTGCAAACATTTTGGGAATGTTATTTTGAATGTTTTCTGAAAAAAAAAAAAAGCAAACATTTTGGGAATGTTATTTTGAATGTTTTCTGAAAAAAAATAAAAAATAAAATGTTAGATGAATGTCCAACCAACGTTTTAGGAAAAAAAATGTTCCATCAACAGTGTGTAAATAATGTTTTTGTGTTAACGTTTTGAGAACGTTATTAAAGACAAAATCACTTTGAAGAAATGTTGTAGCGACATTAGCTGGAATGTGTGAACATTTACATTATTAAAAATGACTATGTAAGGATGGTTTTCCTACGGTGGTTCAGGCTGTAGGACATTCCATTTGATCTTTTTGCAAACATTTTGGGAATGTTATTTTGAATGTTTTCTGAAAAAAAATAAAAAATAAAATGTTAGATGAATGTCCAACCAACGTTTTAGGAAAAAAAATGTTCCATCAACAGTGTGTAAATAATGTTTTTGTGTTAACGTTTTGAGAACGTTATTAAAGACAAAATCACTTTGAAGAAATGTTGTAGCGACATTAGCTGGAATGTGTGAATTATTAAAAATGACTATATATATATATATATACACACACACACACACACACATGTATGTATGTATGTATGTATGTGTGTGTGTGTATATATAAATACAAATTAAAAAAATATATTAATAAAAACATTTAGTTGTATCTCAATATTGTATTGATTTGCCCTGAGATAGCTTTTTTTATTATTAGTTTTTGAATCCTCATTTCAAACTAATCAATGTTGCAAAAACTGTAGTTAAAAATTAATCAAGCTATGAAGGCATTTTTTTCTAATGAACTTTAAATTGAAGACATCATAAAAACATCTCTGTTGTCTCGCAAAAAAAAGTGCCTCAAATTCCCTGTGATTTTCATGATGTTGTTCAGTTTTACAAAGCAGAGAATTAATCAAAACAGAAACTCCACTGAGCAAATATACTGTGAATTTGTCTAGCCCTACCTACATACCTGTTTGTTTGTGTGTGTGTGTGTGTGTGTGTGTGTGTGTGTGTGTGTGTGTGTGTGTGTGTGTGTGTGTGTGTGTGTACACATATGTGTCTTTTGTGACACTAG
>NW_015506344.1:243199-253117 GCF_001515645.1 Sinocyclocheilus grahami | reverse complement strand
GTGTGTGTGTGTGTGTGTGTGTGTGTGTGTGTGTGTACACATTTGCATCTTTTGTGACACTAAAGGAGGATACACGAGACATCTCTTTTTGTCTTAGGGTGTCCAATGACAATCGCGTTTCTAATGTCTTCCAGAAAATTGTGCCTGGCAGCTCTATTGAAGCAAATGGAGTGTTAAGATCACACAAATAGCTCTGTAAGTTTGGGATTTCAAGTTCTAATGTTTAATGGAATGCTTTCTGTTCCCTCAAATGTATCTTCATCACCTGCATGCTGTCATTGGTCATCTTTACTGGCTTGTCGGTTTGGACTCTGTCACTTCACACACTAGAGAGCTGCACTGGCCGCGTCCATTTTTTATAGACTTTAAAATCTGTGTTGAAATTAAAAGTGAGTGTTATAAATTATATGTCGGAGGCTGAAAATCATTTACCAGTGGTGGCCAAAGGATATATATTCATTGTATTATATGTATTCATTTTATTAATAAAGACAATCCTTTAATAGCCCATGAATATGCCTTTATATACCAAGGCAAAAACAAGATAAATGTAAAACATTTCTCTCATACCTGCCATTTAATTAATTTATGAATTAATTTAATTTTCAGGTTTAGTTTTATTATTATTATTATTATTATTTATGTTAGTAATTTGAATACTTTTATTAAAATTATATAATTTTTATTTAGTGAAAAACACAATGGTGTTTCACTAGAATTTAAAAGGATAGTTCACCCAAAAATGAAAATTACCCCATGATTTTCTCACCCTCAAGACTTTTTTTTTCTTTCAGACGGATACAATTGGATTTATATTAAAAAAGGGTCCTGGCTCTTCCAAGCTTTATAATGGCAGTGAATGGTGGTCGAGATTTTGAAACAAAATAAAGTGCATCCATCCATCATAAAAAGTGCTCCACACATTTCCGGGGGTTAATAAAGGCCTTCTGAAGTGAAGTGATGCGTTTGTCTAAGAAAGAATATCCATATTTAAAATGCTACGCTTATGCTTATTGCTACATCCTATGTCATCCGCTGGAACGCCACTCTCTCGTGAACACACGTACGACAGTTAGTGGAAACTAGACATTTTACGGTTTATAAAGTTTTAAATATGGATACTTTTGTTACACAAATGCATCGCTTCGCTTCAGAAGGCTCCCCCGGAGTTTCGTGGTGTTTGTGTGTGTGTGTGTGTGTGTGTGTGTGTGTGTGTGTGTGTGTGTACACATTTGCATCTTTTGTGACACTAAAGGAGGATACACGAGACATCTCTTTTTGTCTTAGGGTGTCCAATGACAATCGCGTTTCTAATGTCTTCCAGAAAATTGTGCCTGGCAGCTCTATTGAAGCAAATGGAGTGTTAAGATCACACAAATAGCTCTGTAAGTTTGGGATTTCAAGTTCTAATGTTTAATGGAATGCTTTCTGTTCCCTCAAATGTATCTTCATCACCTGCATGCTGTCATTGGTCATCTTTACTGGCTTGTCGGTTTGGACTCTGTCACTTCACACACTAGAGAGCTGCACTGGCCGCGTCCATTTTTTATAGACTTTAAAATCTGTGTTGAAATTAAAAGTGAGTGTTATAAATTATATGTCGGAGGCTGAAAATCATTTACCAGTGGTGGCCAAAGGATATATATTCATTGTATTATATGTATTCATTTTATTAATAAAGACAATCCTTTAATAGCCCATGAATATGCCTTTATGTACCAAGGCAAAAACAAGATAAATGTAAAACATTTCTCTCATACCTGTCATTTAATTAATTTATGAATTACTTTATTTTTCAGGTTTAGTTTTATTATTATTATTATTATTTATGTTAGTAATCTGAATACTTTTATTAAAATTATATAATTTTTATTTAGTGAAAAACACAATGGTGTTTCACTAGAATTTAAAAGGATAGTTCACCCAAAAATGAAAATTAGCCCATGATTTTCTCACCCTCAAGACTTTTTTTTTCTTTCAGACGGATACAATTGGATTTATATTAAAAATGGGTCCTGGCTCTTCCAAGCTTTATAATGGCTGTGAATGGTGGTCGAGATTTTGAAACAAAATAAAGTGCATCCATCCATCATAAAAAGTGCTTCACACAGCTCCGGGGGTTAATAAAGGCCTTCTGAAGTGAAGTGATGCGTTTGTGTAAGAAAGAATATCCATATTTAAAACTTTAAGTGGGAGAACTTGCACAATTGGTGGCTGACTAAATACTTTTTTGCCCCACTGTATATGATAGTGTTACTAAATGCAAATTCAATCATAATGTAAGATAAACAAGTTATAGGCAAGTGTTCATAATGATGTAGCTATTATTATCAAATAATAAACCGTAATGACCATTATCATTTCACTTGCAAGATGTTGCACCTTTTAATTAAATAAGCCACTCTTTCTCTATTTTTACACTGTCTCTCCGTTTCTTGCTCTGTCTGTCTCTTCTGGGAAATATAGAAAGTGCTACTTTGATAAAGAAACTTGAGCAAAGTTGTTGTTTTTTATCATCAGTAATGAATGTTCTCATCACTTATCACAGTTGTCTGTTCTCTCACCACAGTTGGTGATAAAAAAAATAAATAAAAATACATGAGGCCTCCAGCAAACCCTCTAAAGCAAAGAACAACCCCGCTGAGCAGTGGGATGTGTCAGTCAGGGTGTGCGCTAGTCAGAATTGACTTGAGAAAGCCATTTAAATTCCAGTTTAGTTCCGGAATTTGAGTTAAATGTTAACTGAAGTTGCAAAAGGGATGCAGGAGCAATTTGGATTTTAGGGAGTAGGTTTAAAATGCAAAGAAATACATCTGATGTTCCACTGTAAATTACCCATAAACTTAAAATACCCACAACATAAGGGGTATTTTCCGAAATATTACATGATACTATTAATTAACTTTAATTGATAACTAAATTACCATTTATATTATATTACATTACATTACATTATATTATATTATATTAGTCATTATATTAGTCATGCTACACTGTCAATAAACGCATGAAGATGAAGGTTTAGAAAGTATTTAATCTAACACACAGGTAATCCACAAACACAGGGTAGAGTTGACGAGACCAGAAAAACACCGGGGAAGAACACAGTGGGAAAATAAAAAGATAATTGAACTAAACAGGTGAACATGATGACTTATTAAACACAAGAGTAAAACTAGGTCACATGGCTAGGATGACAAGACAAACACAACAGAAACCATGACAATATTATCGTATTGACCCGAATATAAGACAATGTTTTTTTCTTGGAAATACATCTGAAAAAACGCGGTCGTCTTATATTCAGGGTCTAGACTTTGACATGTCAATAATACACCCACAACAATAGGTGGCGCCAAATACGATTAAAACGAGTGTGCCATGAAATATGTAATGTAATGCATGTTGTAAAGATCGTGAGTAAAAACAAAATAATAAAAAAACCTTACAGCTGCATGAGTCGTGACTGTCATGTTAGCCTGATGGGACCAAACTCCCTTTGTGATTTTAAAACGTAAAACAGTACCCAGATTTGAAGACTACAGTAAGATTTAACTTCTACTCTTAATAAGATTTTGGTAGGCTACTATTAGATGGATAGCCTAAATGTCCTAATTCAGATGGGCTACCTGTTTTTTTTTAATGGTATATCAAAAAGTGTATATTTTTTTAATGTGATTGTTGGTACATGTTACCAGTTTTTACCATACTTTCAAAACAAAAATTTAAATAGTTGAAGACAAAATGTGTTTTACTGAGAAACAACAAGATTTGGCTTTTAAAAAGCCTTTTTCCAAAAGGTACATCTGGAAAAAGGGGGGTCGTCTTATAATCAGGGTCGTCTTATATTCGGGCCAATACGGTATGTTACTGGTTAAAAGTTTGGAACAATTAAGAAATCTTATGCTCACTAACACTGTATGTACAGTATGTAATGGAACAGATACAGTAAAAAGCAGTAATTTTGTGAAATATTATCACAATAACTGTTTTCTGATTTGACATTTCAAGATGTAATTTATTCCTATGATGGCAAAGCTGAATTTTCAGTAGCTATTCCACTCCAGTCTTCAGTGCATTTCTGTTATGTGAACGGACATCCCAATTGTAAAATTTGCTGAATCTTGTTGCCAGTCTTGTTGTATTCTGTATTATTATCTTTCAAAGCTGTAAAAATTATGCTCTGAAACATGGCTTTTTTTCTACATGCCGTAGGGCCCTGCCGGATGTTGGAAGAAGTAATCGTGCTGTTTAGGCCAACTTATGAGCACGAAGACAAAAAGAATTTCAAGCGGTTTGCTAATATAGCGTGGTTTTTAACAAAACAATATCAATTAATGCAGAGGTCGTATTGAATTGTTTTTAAATTGTCCTGGGATACACAACTTGAAAGCTGTTTGCAACAGTCTCTCGGATATAATATATCATGCAGGCTTGATTTTATCGGGGATGGGGTTTATTCAACCTGAGCTAGACTTCACGTTTTTGCACCCAGCATGTGAACAAACAAACACGCTCTGCTCTGGCTGTAAAAATGTGAACAAATAACAGCGTGAAATCTGCTAAGGCAGAGATAATGTTGTGTAAAATGCCTTGATGTTGATTATTCAAAATCATCGGGGCATAACTGCCTTTTGCACAAGGAGTATAACGAAGCAGATATCAAGCTGAGGGTTTAAATTGCTTCTAAAAAAAAAGTGTTTGGAATGAAAAAAAAAATATATATAAATAAAATATTTTGTGACTTCTAGCCCTGTATTTTTTTATTTCATTAAAGTAACAATGCCCTGGACTGTCCAGCTTTGAGAGAGAACTTGAGAGAGAAATGCATTTTATTTTCATTGTATTGCCCACAAACAAACACGCTCTGCTCTGGCTGTAAAAATGTGAACAAATAACAGCGTGAAATCTGCTAAGGCAGAGATAATGTTGTGTAAAATGCCTTGATGTTGATTATTCAAAATCATCGGGGCATAACTGCCTTTTGCACAAGGAGTATAACGAAGCAGATATCAAGCTGAGGGTTTAAATTGCTTCTAAAAAAAAAGTGTTTGGAATGAAAAAAAATATATATATAAATAAAATATTTTGTGACTTCTAGCCCTGTATTTTTTTATTTCATTAAAGTAACAATGCCCTGGACTGTCCAGCTTTGAGAGAGAACTTGAGAGAGAAATGCATTTTATTTTCATTGTATTTTCAGGGCAGTAGCTGGTGGCATGAGGGACTTAAAGAGAAGAAAGCATACCAATTAAACATTTCTATACAGGATGTCAAAACAACAGCTCACAGACAGAGAGCAGTTCTAGTAATCCAGCTCATTGCAGTCGACATGGCGTCAAACTTTAATTGGCCATATAAACTGCCTAAAATTTAAAGATACTCTAGTTCAGTCTTAATATTTCTTTAGTGGAACAAAAAATGAGTTGGTTTGCAGAATATCCCTGCTGCCCTTTTTTTTCACAACAAAAGTATATATTGCCCAGAGGATGTCAAGTCCTCAAAAAAGGTCAAAATGGTTCAAATTCATCTGTATGTGCTAAATTCTTTAAAAAATAAATAAAAACAACTTCTGACGCCATGTAAGCTTCATGTAAGGAATAGACCAAAATGTAAGTGTACTGTATGCACTTTCTGCCTTATATAAATGGCTTGTCTGATACTATAGTAAACTTGCTCGATAGCTCACCTGGTGCAGCAGTGCATTTGTGATGCAAAGCGCTTAGATATGAGTCCCATAAAAGCAAAAGACTTGGAGAAGGAAGCTAAAATGGTATGGTATGGTAAAATGTTTTTGGTTTTTTTGCTTTTGTTAACACTATGGGTTTAAGCTAGTGTTTAGTGAGTCCTCAAAAAAGGTCAAAATGGTTCAAATTCATCTGTATGTGCTAAATTCTTTAAAAAATAAATAAAAACAACTTCTGACGCCATGTAAGCTTCATGTAAGGAATAGACCAAAATGTAAGTGTACTGTATGCACTTTCTGCCTTATATAAATGGCTTGTCTGATACTATAGTAAACTTGCTCGATAGCTCACCTGGTGCAGCAGTGCATTTGTGATGCAAAGCGCTTAGATATGAGTCCCATAAAAGCAAAAGACTTGGAGAAGGAAGCTAAAATGGTATGGTATGGTAAAATATTTTTGGTTTTTTTGCTTTTGTTAACACTATGGGTTTAAGCTAGTGTTTAGTGTTTTTTTTTAACATTATAGAGCATTAACCTTTTAGCTCCAATCACCAGACATTTCATTTCCCAACTGCCACAATACAATATGACAACCAACATAAAATGATGTTGCTAGATTCAAGTTCATGTTCTGGATAAAACTCAACCTACTTTTTGCATCACTCATTGGACGATTCACTTTGAAAGTGGTGTGAAACTTGCAAGAATCGACATAATATTATTTTGCACAAATGTCACACCAGGCACGTTTTTCCATTGAGCGAATGTGTGAATGTTTATGAGTTCATATTGTTAGCCAGGAGGTGCTGACTTCATCTCTATGTGTGCATTCACTGTTTTCTCAAAGGATTTGAGAGGTTTTATCAAGTTTACAAAGAGTGGCTGAATGGCTGGTACAGTTAATTTGTTTTTGCTGAGTCAATTTTTTCTCCATTGATTTTTGATCTGGCCAGGCCATTGTATGGAGGGATAGTTGTTTAAAGCTGACAGCACTGATTGTTTGTTGCACTGGGCTTGGCCTTCCCCCTTTTTTATTTCTCTCTATCTCTCTATACACACTCGGACAACAAAGTGTGTTAGTATGCTTTGAAGAGTCTGCTACTATATCTTACTACAACTTTACTATACTGCTACTATAACTTTTCAGTGTAAAACCTTAATATATATATATATATATATATATATATATATACACACACGCACACTGTAAAATTCAGATTTTTTTTTATTTCATATGTGCTTCTATGGGCTCCTTATATAATTTGGTTCTTTGGTGTCCTTTTGGAGTTTCTAAGTGTCCTTTTTATCTTGACAAAAGCTAGCAGAAAATATATATTTTTGAGAATCACCCTTCAATCTTTTGGTTTACTTTGCTGGATATAGCATAAACATTTGAAACAAGATCAATTGTCTATACTTAATTTTTATGAAGTGTGCAATTAATCACAGAAAAAGGATGTCATTAATTAGAGTAAAAATTGTAATCGATTGACAGCCCTAATATATATATATATATATATATATATATATATACACACACGCACACTGTAAAATTCAGATTTTTTTTTATTTCATATGTGCTTCTATGGGCTCCTTATATAATTTGGTTCTTTGGTGTCCTTTTGGAGTTTCTAAGTGTCCTTTTTATCTTGACAAAAGCTAGCAGAAAATATATATTTTTGAGAATCACCCTTCAATCTTTTGGTTTACTTTGCTGGATATAGCATAAACATTTGAAACAAGATCAATTGTCTATACTTAATTTTTATGAAGTGTGCAATTAATCACAGAAAAAGGATGTCATTAATTAGAGGAAAAATTGTAATCGATTGACAGCCCTAATATATATATATATATATATATATATATAGAGAGAGAGAGAGAGAGAGAGAGAGAGAGAGAGAGAGAGAGATCTTTATACAAATATAGAAATGTGGCCATTTTTTAAGATTCATTACAACAATAGCATTTCTAGCAACCAATCACTGTGTGAATGTGTGGTCACATGTATCGTTACTCAGTGAAATTTAATGGGCAAAATCTGGTCATTCCAATATAAATCCATACAATCGGGAGTTTCACATGAGGGCAAATAAAGTTCCCCATGTAGATTTCAGTCATGATCAAGTTGGCCGTGAATTTGCTGCACTGACCAACAGAAAGCTTTATACATCTATATTTCATACGTCTATGATGCTATTGACAATGGACCTTTTTTTGGTCTTTGGTCATCTTTACCTTCCTTTTACACCTAAAATCAGAGGGAATGATTGGTTAATACGAATGTTGTAAGTGTTTACAGGATCTTGTAAGTCATGCTATACTGAATACAATCTATATGTATTCAACGGTGAAGCAGAAAACACTCCAGCAAGTTTGGCCAGCCTTTCTTGAAATTTACCCAAGCTGTTGTTCCAGCCACTTGCCCAGACTCCGGCCACTGACTCCAACAGTGTACATTTACACAACAGATCTGTCTGCCTCCTCTCTCTTGCTGCAGTGTGCCCTCCAGCTCTGATAGCATCAGTCAGTAACCGCCGCTCTAATAAAAGGCACTTTTAAGAGCCAGATAAAGAGGTCTCTGCAGAGGAGCCAGACCTGTGTGAGCATTTATTTCTGTAATAGCACAGTTGTCTACAAACGTCAAACACTCACTACCTGTTAGGACTGTTACCTCTTTTGTTCTGACTCTCTGCTTTGTAAACTTTGACCTAGCTCATTACGTACTGCACTGAAGTGTCTTTAAAGTCTGAAAGTCACATTGATCTAGCTTGATGCAACACTGATTGTTTCACTCCTTTGTCTGTTTGAAATTTAGACTGTGTCATCAAGCAAGGTCATTGAATATTATTATAATTCCATCTTAAGTAAAATGTGCATTCTTCCAAATGAAGGGGACTGCTTTCCATTTAGTTGCATGGGAAATTGCAATTCATTACTGCCTGTTATGCATAAAATAATATCCTAAAATGACTTTATTAAATCGTAATTCAAATTTCACCCTGATCTTTCCTGAGCTTAGGACATGCGAGGAGAGTATGGATGACTTGCCAGATACAACACCCACATTCATCAGTTTCTGGCATTTAACGGAGTGTGGTAATTGGAGGCTAATTTCTACACGGCTATGCTAATGCTGAAATGAATTAGATTGTCAATCACGCATTTTGGATTAGCTTAATATGGACCACTAAAGTCACACCGTGTCTTTCACCATGTGCATGTAAAATGACACTTGTAATAAGAATGGAACTGGATTACTGCTGCGGCCATTTAAATGTAATTTGGCCCTGTTCTATGGACTGATGACCTTGTTCCAGTTGCCACTTTGCTGTATTTTTTAAGTGTTTGAAGTAGTGTCCAATCGGAAGTATAGAACGTGTCATCTCACGTTTTTATGTATTTCTGGTAAAATCTGTTATGATATATCTGCCCTCTACTTATTATTATAATTATTTTTTCTTTAGAGCACAAAATAACTTTACTATCAACATATAAAACAAAATGCTTCTTATGAAAGTGATCACTGTCTGTTTAGGTGCGATTTCTAGGTTTTTTAATGTTTTTGAAAGAAGTCTCTTTTGCTTACCAAGGCTGAATTTGTTTAATCAAAAATACAGTAAAAACTGTAATATTGTGAAATATTGTTAAACTTCAATATTATAACTGTTTCTCATTTTTTGATTTTAAAATGTAATGTATTCCTCAGTGTCACATGATCCTTCAGAAATCACTATACTATGCTGATTTGGTGCTCCTAAGTGATAAAAATGTGATACATTATGAAAAGTATTAAAAAATATATTATTTTTATTTAATTTTTTAATTAGTAATGGAAGTTTGGATCCAGCCGATCTTGAATACATGGCATAAAAAAAGGTTTATACACAAAAGAGCATAGATATCTATATGTAGATACTACATACTGTACGACTGCTTCGGACACGCCATTTTGGAATGGTCGACATCTCTTTAGTTGCAGTAAAAATTAATAAATTTTTGAAAATTCCACAGAATTCTGCAGTAAGAACAACTGAGACAGAGATTCCAGATGACATTAGATAACCTTTCGCATGTGAGAATGTGTTGTTTGTGAAATATACACTATCTGCTATATTAAACTATGTAGTAATTGAAATCATAGTTTATGACAACACAAATTTTAATAAATAAATTTTTTTGAAAACACATGATGTGAATATATATATATATATACAGTATATATATATATA